>NW_009223924.1:0-117876 GCF_000690835.1 Fulmarus glacialis | reverse complement strand
CTACTGACTTGGGAGAAGAGACCGACTCCCGCCTCGCTACACCCTCCTTCCAGGTAGTTGTAGAGCGCGATGAGGTCTCCCTTCAGCCTCCTCTTCTCCAGGCTAAACAGTCCCAGTTCCCTTAGCCGCTCCTGATAAGACTTGTTCTCTAGACCCTTCACCAGCTTCGTTGCCCTTCTCTGGACACGCTCCAGCACCTCAATGTCCTTCTTGTAGTGAGGGGCCCAAAACTGAACACAGTATTCAAGGTGCAGCCTCACCAGTCCCGAGTACAGCAGCACGATCACCTCCCTCCTCCTGCTGGCCACGCTATTTCTGATACAGGCCAGGATGCCGTTGGCCTTCATGGCCACCTGGGCACACTGCCGGCTCATGTTCAGCCATCTGTGAACCAGCACCCCCACATATGAGGCTCAAAGTGTATACCAGCAAACCTCACAAAACTTCGGCCATCCCCAGCACTGGATGCCTTTTCTTCCCCCCTCCTTTCACTTCTGATCTTTACCTCTCTGCTGACAGCACAAGTAACTAACTCTGAACTTCTTTGAGGCACAGAGTACCAGATATATTGAAGTTCTGCCAACTCAGCTTTGCAAAAGCAGAGGCTGCTGGTAGCCACATCACCAGGGAAGTGCTGCAGGTGGCAAAAGCTGGAATTACCTTTAAAAAAAAGTTACCAGTTTCTGCATATCCTTGAAGCTTTATGTCCTTTAGTACGTACATGACAGGTTGTAGTAAAGTTCTAAAAATATTTCACTATCTTTCTACATCTCCAGTTTCGTGCTAGCCTTTCTTCAGCAAGGATCTAAGGAAATCACAGTAGTGAGAGAGTTTTCAGAAGAAGCAGAAATAGCTCCAAACCTACAGCAGCAATTTTGTCCTTTCTTTTTACCTTCTACCTCCTTCACTACTCTCCTCCTTCAAGTGCAAGCATTTTTGCGTTTTTTCTACTATTTCAAAAAAGCAAGACTTCATTCTCCCCCTTCAAACTTGAAAACTTAATCCTATTCTGAATTTATTTTTGCATATATAGATGGACTGTTTAATCAGATATACTTGTCTCAAAACCAGTGAAAGGAAATCTCCTGTAAATTCACTTGGAAAGGGACATTAAACTTCTGACAGATTAAAGAAATGGAAATCAAAATCATTACAGTGAACTTTTATATAACTCCCTTGACTCTTACTCTATTCCTCTGTTCTTTCTACACATATTCCTGTAGGAACTGTAATATTCTATTGTAGCATTTGTGGCACATCTCTCCTTTATGTTTTGTTAACTGACCATTTATTCTACTTTACCTTCCCACTCTTAGTTCTATTCATCTCTTTAAACATAAAAGAAGTGCAGTTTAGGGCATACTATTATTCTAATTAATACGTGAAATACTACACTGCCTCTCAGGTTCAAAGTCCAGGCAGGCTTCAAGTTACATGCATGCATGGCCAATAGTTGTAATATAAAACCTTGTTGATACAATGGCTAAAAAATGAAATTAGTGTTGAATGAAAATTAAATAATCCGATTCTTTTTCCCCAGAGGTGTAGTATGCTTCTCAGTAACAGACTACCTACAAAATTAAAAAAGGATCATCAAGAGAGGTTGTTGTTCTAGAAGCTATTATGAGTACTTTTTTGTTTGTTTGTTTGTTTTGGGGTTTTTTTGGTAAGTATAACACACCAGGAAACTTTTTCCATCAGGTAAGGAAGGTGAAGATCCAAAAAAAGGGTGCAGAATTTACATGGACAAAACACACAGAGCAGTACATGGTACCGACAATATTGTTTGACTGAGTCATCAGAACAAAACCCCTGAAAGGTTTCTATGCTGTGTCTGACATGGGACATTCTGATAAAAAGACAAGGATAACAAAGGAGGTAAGAACCAACACATTTTCTCTTGGACACCATCAGGGCAGCTGAGGAAGAAAAGCCACAGACCTGAAAGGCAGCCAAAATTCTGACCATCAAGGCTTTTTGTTACTCAAAATCAGGTAGCTATGACTACTACATGAAAGAAAAAAACCAAAAATCTTTAAGAGCCACTAAATATAGTTTTCATCATATGTGCACAGAATACTGTCAGAAGCTATCCAACAAAGAAAAGGGAACAATATTCAATGAAGTAATTTTTCAAAACAGTAAGCTGCATGTACTTTTTCCCTTACGGAAACGCTATGTGAGCCGCCACACTGCGCTTAGTTTTTGCCAGGAATTCTGCAATAGATAAGGACTATAGCATAGTGTGATGAAACAGAAACAAGCGACAAAGAACAGAGCAGAGACAAAAGAGGAGGTTTAGCTCATTCTGTCCAAATTGCACTGTATGACTTTTTTATTAACCTTGTACTCTTTTTTTTGTTTTAATTCATTAAACTCTTACAGTAAAGCCCAGTAAGCTCTTCCTAATCTAAAGATATGAGAACTGTTTTATTTAATTCCTATTCATGATCATAGTATCTGAATAGCAATAGAAGTAACAAACTATACAGTATACTGGTTCTTATCCTCTCTGTTTAACCTCGTTTTTATAGAATCAGGGAAATTATAGAATCAGGGAAATGTAGGTTGGAAAAGACTTCTTAGAGGTGATCTAACCTCCTGCTCACAAGTGGACTCCTGACAACACTGTTACCCAGCCAAGGCTGGAAAACTTGCTGTCACAAGTTATGTCTTCTGGTCTGATCAAGAAGAGCTGTTGCAGTTGCCTTTCAAGTAATTACAGACTATCCACCGCTATCAGATTATCCACTAGCCTCCTATGTGCCAGACAGCCTGACCATTTTAGTAGTCCTCCAATGGACCTGCTCCAGTCTCCTTGCATCTCTCAATTGCCTCCACTACACCCAAAAGACAGTAATTCAGGTGAAGCCCCACCAGGTAAAGAGGAATAAATGCCTTCCCTCAATCTCCTGGTCATGTTTGTCTTACTCACAACTGAAAGCGACCCATGAGAGCTGGTTCATGTCTCTTGGCCCTTACCACACATCTCACATTCTCTGCAACAGGCTACTTAGCCAACAGCCTTATCTCAATAGATTATCAGGCTATGTTAACTAACTCTTCATTAATATCTTTAATTTCTCATTGTTTTATACCACACCTAAAAGAATGGTAAAGAGCCAAACAATTCTCCATGGACTACATTTTGACATACACATTTGTTGGACAGAAAAATCTGGTTTCTGTATTGGTAGAACATTTCAGTGCTTCTTACACTCACAAATTCATCACAGCTCCTGAAAGAAACAGACTCCTACACTGCTTTAACTTGATGCTTTAGCAGGGCCTTGCACCACACGCTACAACACAAACTGAAGAGATATTACTGGTTTTTTTTTTCTTAAGAGACTGAAGCTTTGAGCCTGTACAGATTCAAAAGTGTATGATGATTATTTAAGAAGCTAACTCTATTTCTGAAGAGAAGAAATATGATTTTGTCTTTTTCTACTCAGGCATTTAAAAAAAACAAAACAAAACAAAAATTAAATTCCTGGGGGACTTGAACGACGACTGCACTTTGCTTTTGCCTGTCACTGCTGGAAGAATTCTCCACTCAGCTGTTGTCACTGATGCTTAAGCATGGGAAGGGAGAAAATGCTATTAGAAAGCAGGAAGCTCAAAAGTGCATCAAGCAGTGTAAGATGGCTTTAGTGTACTCCCACTGTGAAGTGGGACTGATCAGAGTAGCTACATCTGCTCGTCACTAACAATTTATGCAGCACAGCTTCCATTCTGGTTTAGGCTTTTTGGTGTGTATAGCTGGGAAAACATTTGCAGGGGGGGTGAGAGAAGGAAGAGAAAGAGACAAGCCCTAGAAGTAGCTCTGAGCAACTAATACCAGTTTAGTCATCTAAATCTAGTTCAAAATGTATTATTTAAAGAGCTAAAAATTGTAACTTCTATCAGAGCTGAAGGGGTAATTTCTCTAAGCATATTAGCTTGCCTAAGAATGTTTCCTAAAATAACCAAGATATCGTTCTAGTAGTTTTCACAATAGATAATATTCTACAAGTTTAAGACACTGCCAGGCATTTCATAGGGATAATAATAAATGCATGGGCTCATGAAAGTTTTAGGTCACATGCATATCTGAAAGGTCAGAACAGTTTAAAGGATTCAAGCAACAAACATTAGCTCCTTTGTCTTAACACTAAACATTTCTAACAAACAGCAATCCAATGTGGCTTGAATATAAATATTTGCACATGATGACAACTACTTTACTCCCAAAGCTGTATTTCCTTTTTTTTTTTCTTCCAAATTTCCCATAAAATTTATTTCTCACATATTAATATCACCACCTTTATAGCATCTCTTTACCTGTACATACACATCGAAGGAATAGTCTGTTTTTGAAGAATAAGCAGGGTCTAATACTACACAGTACTAAGTTTGCAGCATATGATCAGCAGCAGCATTTGAGCACTGTAAGCTACATGTAACACTTTACCAGGATTTCAGTTTTATCTCCCATCCCAGTTATCAGGAATGTCAGGAGAAAGGCCTCATTGCAGTATGCTATTGATCAGTGGCTTTTTAAAGATAATAATCTATCATGAAAGTAATGAATAATTTGTAAAGGTTATTTTGCAAGTCCTATGCAAAATGAGCTAGGTGCTTTACAGATAAAGTTTTGTAAAGATCTCTAACCTTTTTCTCAGTCCCATTTCTGATGAGCGATCACCCACAGGTCTGTACAGGAAATGGAGGCAGACTCCAGCTGCACGTTCCTGGGGCCCCCAAACCTTCTTTGTACGACAGATTTGTGCCCTTATTAATGCTCTAATGAAAAAGGCCCTCAGTGTTAAAGCTCTCTCTTTGGACTTCAGACACATAGTAAATTCATTCAAAAGTTGTAATATTCAAGTTTCTCTGTAACATATAAACAGCTAATAATAATAACAACAATAATAATAATAACAATTTAATATCTGTAAGCAATATTAATTGCTCAAACAGCATTTCCTATGCAACCACTTCATACTTTTAATTTGTTTCTATTTTTAATACAACATACATCTCTGCAGACTTCAAGACAGCTCACAGGAGGAAATGATACTAAATAATGCAATGCTCTACATTAAGCCTACTTAATGCAGCTCAGAATTCTACTAAATCTCACTGGAAATTATCATCCTGTTATGAAACTTTGGAAAAGAAATCCATCTGCCCCTACCAGGAGTTTCAAAGAAATTCTGTTCTACAGTTCTCAAACACTGCAGAATTTGAGAGGATGGGAGAAGTGCTAACTGCACATCTTACGCCTCTGAAATTTGCTCTAAAAGATTTCTCATATTTTTCTTTCAAATTTCCATAGTGACTCAAGTACATTTTTCAGACTCTGATTGCACTGCATATAATATGTTGTCTTTGAAATACTACTTCATTAATAAACATCATGATTTTTTCCTACCATAGCCTATATACAAAGATTCAAAGGTAATTCTTACAGTGATTGAGCCTTTATTCTGAACAGGCTACGCACAGGAAGATCTTCCCCTGTCATCAGGCAGAAGTTTGTTTTTAAACAGGTGCCAGAGGGAGTCAGAACTTTTCTTTTAAATAAAGCTCAAATTGGGAAATTGAGCACCGCTCTCCCTGAAGCTCCTTTCAAAATCTGAGCCCCATTCATCAACTTTTCACATCTCTTGCTATCGGACAACACGCTCCAGGCTTCTCTAGCACTCAGGGGAGCAAAGTATGTGTTAATCTTATTTAAGATGATACAAAACTCTGTATCTGAAGGCAGGTTAAATTCTTCAGCAAGGGACAGTAAGCATGTACTTAATTAAGTTACATGCATACTTATTTCAAAATACACTACAGAATTACAGAGGTAAAAAAGCAAGTTCTGTGTCGCTGTTACCACCAGCTCAACCTGATGGAATCTTTTTTTAAGGCATTTTAGATTTAATAGTATAAAGCACTAAGGAGCGAACATCTTAGGTTGCTTACCTGGTTTTAATAATCCCTTTCCATAAAGCTGGACAGTCCTGCACTGCTCACTTGCCCTTTTTTTTTTTCCTTTTTTTTTCCTTTTTTTCTTTTTTTTTGCCTTTTTTTTTTAATTCAGGCTCTTACCCTGTTCTGTGCCCTGATCATGGGTCAAGTGAAGGCCAGATCTACTCTGATGACCTTCAGAAGACTTGAGAGCCTTCACTCCCAATGCACTCTCCTTAAAATGTTGTTATAGCTACATTTTCCCTCCCTACTCCCATGAGCGTACCAAAAATTACTCTTACTTTCCGCCTCCGTTCACAATATATATCAATTTACGGAATACCCACTTACTGTATGATTTCTGCCAGTATTTGTCACTTTCTGAAAAAGCTATCACATGTTATATGCAAGAGCATCTTCCCTCTGACAGGAATTAGGCAGGCTCAGACAAGAGCCTGTGTAAAGCAAGGTTAGCTTATGTGTAAAGCAAGGTTAGCTTAAAGAGATATTGTACTATTATATTTATTTTCTAAATTATTTCCCTCTCCATGGAAATAGTTGTACCTAAAATAACACTGAGATGGATAAACTGTGTTTCCACCCAGTTTGAAATGTCTTCAGTACCAGAAAATCACAATGTCAGTAATACAGATACCAAATTAGAAAACACAAAAAATAGAAAATAATTATTTGCTGCAGCAAACTTACCTCAAACTGTGCTTCTAACAACTTTTGCTTTAAAAAGTAACTAAGAAACAGTAAGCAGATAAATATTTTACTATTCATACATTAGATTTATTAATTTTAAAGCACAAAACCAGAGCATGTGTTTTCACAATGAGTTATAATATTCAATAGGACTGCTCAAGCTCTAGAAGTACATGAATAATTTGAGAGTTTGCATACAACTCTCGAAAGCTATAAATTTTAAAAAGCCAACTCTTTCATTTCGTGTTCTGTATTCTAAGCTGTGTGCATTTGACCTTGACATCAAAATGGGCAGCAATACTCTCCACATTTTCAACTTGCTATACAGTTTAACTAATACGTTACAAACTATTCCCACTCTATTGCTATTCCACATCCTGATATTAGAGAATTTGCAACACATTCATTAGATTTAATATTGACCAATACAATCCAAAATGTTTTGATTTTTATTATGAATTTTCTTTCTGCAAAGCTGGACATAATAAAAGGGATGCATAACTTGAAAAGAAACTGTTCAAGATGCCAACAGTTTCCCCAGAACAGTATTTGCTGTATGTTACTACAAAAGGAAGTCATATAGTGTTAATTTAGAGAAATCACCGCTGAGCCTATGGACTATAGTCAGTATCTATCCAGCCACCTTCTTCCAGAATTTATCCAATCCATACAACACACACTTCAATTCCTAATCGTACCACAGAAAGTGCTTGGGAGCTGTTTGAAAGCCTATATTCTCTTTCCTGTTGCTCTCAGACTCCCCAGCTATACATACCGTTCCTTCTATAAATGCAGCACTCCACCTGCCACATGACCATTGGCCAATATTTCAGAAAGGGCATAAATACCAGACTGACAGTTCTATGCAAGCCCAAGCAACACCGGTTGCTTTTTCCGTGATTATCAACAACAGTTTCCTCTATGAACTATAAATTATGCTCTCGTATCTTTTGCTTAGCATACAGTTCTCGCTAGGATAAAGAGAGCTTCTGATTAAATCAACAGGTTGGAGCATCATACTTTGTTCTTGTTATTGTTTATTTTAGTATTAACCCTATATTAGCATTCTCCCGGTCTGATGGAATTTTCATTCCAAGCATTCCAAGATTTGTTAAATTTAACGTCCATCAATTATCACCACAGCCCACAGCATTTTAAAAAGCTAGCAGATTTATACGCTTTGTATATTTATTTACATCCTTAGCATATCCTTAGTGCCACTTCAAAATTGGTAGGATCTCTCTTTTTAGTTCTAACATACATAGCCTTCCCCTTATTCTTAGGGCTCCCCACCATAGATATTCCCTTAATAACATTAGCTTCTCTTCGCCAAAAATCTAGATTATGTAACCCTCACTTCATATCATTTTCTACTTTTTTCCCCCATTTCCTATGTATACCCAAAAAAGCTACCTTAACATCATCTGATTAGACCTTTATTCCATATTCCCCACCCTTCTTGAGTACAGAATTGTGGACTAGCTACAGAACTGTTCCCATACAAGTCTCAACTTAGTCTAAATTTTTCTTCTCAGATAATTTTACCTGTTTCTTTAGTTCTTTCTGAATGCTAAACACATTATTTGCTAAGATAATCCCCACTGAAGAGAATGAGCTTCATACAGTCACTAATCTTTATCAAACTATCAGTTTGAAATCCATTTATGATTTCATCTTTACTCGACACGGTCAGTTCAAAAATAAATATCGTCTCATTTTGGGTAGAACAATGTTTACAGTAAAAATATAGATGCGCTTAAATGTGATGTTTAAAGTTTTCCAAAAAACACTGTTCAGAAACCAGATGAACAGTTCCAACAGGTCAGAGGGACAAATAGTTGTGTAGGAAGGCACCTTGTTACACTGAACTTCCATTTGTCAAGCAAATCTCACTCCAGCAGAAGTTGCCCATCTGTTGCATATAAAAATAGCAAAACCAGTTTGTTTGCATTCGCAGTAAAAGCTAATCAATGGGGGGGAGCAAGATACATCTCTGTTTACAAGCAGGCTTCCTGGAGGAGTGAAGCAGAAGTTACTGTCGACAAGGACTCCTCACCACTGATAGTGGGAGGGAAGCAGGGGAGGGAAAGTGGGCTTCCCAGTTTTACTGACAATCACCACTCTTTGCTATGATAACGGCATGAAAATAGAGAGGGTCTTACCAAATTCAGTAAAAGAACTGTATCAAAATAAGATCACATGGTCATATGGTATGAATTTAAGAAACTCTCATAAAATCATCACAGCTTATGGCTTTACTTGAAGACAGAAGAAAATCTTTTTCTTCCATAGCTGTAACACTTGCACCAAGTGATTTAGGAAGCTGAGGGAACTACAGTTTGCCCCAGGTTAAAAAAAAAAAAGTGTTCTTGGTAAAGAACAAAACCAATGGAATTACAGACTGATAGAACAGTTGCTATTTTCCAGCTATTTAACATTTTCTTGCTTTACAAGAAAAATCTGATTTTTGCCTTAAAAATTACATGCCTGAGAAGCTAACTGGCTAAATATTCCCAGCTACTTCCAATGTACATCGAACAAGCACTGTTTAGAAAATAATCCAAAGACACTATACCATTTCACAAGAAATACAAACACCACTTTATGGTATCAAAAATTTTTAAGCACGACCTGCAGCAACTAGAAGCAGCAGAGCAGCAAAGTCTCTAATTACCTGCTTTAAAAAAAAAAAGCATAAAACTTGAAATTATCACAGGTAGTAAGACCCAATAGAAAAATTTCATCTTTTTGTTACTTCTGTTATCCCAAACCAGTTTCAATGAATAATTTAACATCCTCGAGTGGCCAACACAACATTTATGACTCAGTATTCTAAAGAATCAACCACCTCTCCAAGAGGAGGGCAATTACCAACCATCACCTGTCCAAACATTATTAGTTCATGCTATGCCCCTCAGAAACCTGGGGTTATTGATGCAGGATTTCAGACACCATTACCTCTGCAAAGATTTCTGATAGAGTGAACTTAACTCAAGCAGGAGAAGTAGAAGCTGGAAAGCCAGTCCACATAAAACATAGAAATCTATCTCTTGTCTTTGTGAGCCTCCAGAAAATTTGGCCTCATTTCTACCAAAGCAGTATTTACAATAAATTGAATGTGCTGAATAGGCTAAAGACTCATGACAGACATCAGATGATTCTGAACTATGGTTATGAAGATCAACATTTGATCTTGAACTCTGCTATTAGAAGACATCATTATCAAAACAAAAGCTCCTAAGTACCAAAACAACAGAGATTCACTAACGAGTATTGCTCACTAAATAAGAATTAAAT
This sequence comes from Fulmarus glacialis, assembly GCF_000690835.1. Lineage (NCBI taxonomy): Eukaryota > Metazoa > Chordata > Aves > Procellariiformes > Procellariidae > Fulmarus > Fulmarus glacialis. The sequence continues at coordinate 107,928 of NW_009223924.1, read as the reverse complement.
TGAGCTCTGAGAAACCTAGAGAAGCACCACATTAAAGAATAATTCATGGCATGTGTAAAGTTTTAGTTACAAAAAGTACCAGATACTAGAAATCTTCCTTCTGCAGTATTTATTATGTGCACATATACTTTCACAAGTGTAAACAGTGAAAAAGTGAGGAGGCGGGGGAAGTAACTTCTTCACACAAACACATTATCTAATTTTGGAAAAAGTATAGTATGCTATGTACCTGAGTAATACTGCAAGATATACAGCAGAAGACGAAATAAGAATTTCTAGTTTGCCAGAAAGATCTTTTAAACAACCAACAATCGTTTTATTATTCTGAATGCAAATTTTCAGCATTTGTGTTCTTTTTCCCCAAGACCTATGATACATTAGGATTGCACTGTTGTAGAAACTAATTTATGTCAATTTGCTTTAGAATGGAGGCCTCAAAGGTGAAGCTTTCTGTAGGCTCTGACTGATGGGGTCTCGGCTGAGTAATTCACATAAGCCCGGTCAGAATTCCTTACCTCACAACAAGGTGGATCTGTCCGTTTGGCAATTTACAACAGTAATATGGAGGGGGGCAACCCCACATGGACAGCTTCTGGAATGCTGCTTACCAGCTCAGACCTGGAAGCATTTATATGTGAAACTCACTGTGAGCTGGGAACACTTTTATCAGACTATAGATAAACCAAGAATAAACTTACAACGTGGAGTAGAAGAGTACTTTGTAAAGTCTCACATGAAAACAAAACAGCTATCCCTCAGACAGCCTCTCAACTAATGTACTGTACTGTATACATTAGTTAGCCTCAGGGAAAAAATTCTGAGATCAACCTCACTGGTAAAACAAAGTAAGAGGTCATGTCAGTATGTAAATTTGCATGTTTAGTATGCTCTTATGTTGAACACACTATGATCTGATTTATTATCTTAAGTTTATTAGATAAATTTAAGAGATCTTAAACTCTTGTACTAAGTAAGGGCACCTACTTTACTGGAATTGTGTTGCTTCTCACGTGTTCTCCTTCCCCTTAAAATAGGGTCTTAAGTACTCATCAGTAGCTTCAGAAAGGACTGACAAACAAAAAACCCTCAGTAAGCAAGCGATACAAACGAAGGCCTTTGTAATTCTGTGTACAGAATCTATCTACAGGGATATAGCTAGTGTAGCTACCAAATACCTTCTGTAACAGTGTATTTTATACCCTCAACATCCTACAAATGGGGGTGAGGTGAACACTAAGACCACTAAAATATTCCGTTTCCAGCAGCAATACCTTTCACTTAAATTTTCAAGTGCTCTTTTAAATACTAAATCTCCTCATACCTATCTGGTTAGTTATTACCTACTTCTTACAGTGGCACATATCTAGACAGAGACTGAAGCGGGCTGGAGGGGTGGTAAAAGAAGAATTATTATAACTGAAGTCTTTACTGTGGATCCTTTAATCTACCCAAGTTAACAGTGTTCTCTGTTAACACAGCTGACCTCCATTGCAACCCTTGAAACATTTCATCCACTTCTACACTGAGGGAAGAAAAGGGGGAAGGAACAAAAAAACCCCAATCTTCCATCCGAAGAAGTTATTGCTCTAAATTAATCAGGGATTACTGATATAAAACAAAACACATCATTGCAGCACATCGAAATATGTACTGGTAGTTGGATGAAAGACCATCTCAAGCATTTCTCATTTATACCCGAAGTTATTTGTTATGCTGACTTCAATAAAGATGATGTAACTTAAGTAAAAAGAGTCTATTTAATTTATTAAATGAAAGCTTAAACTCAGAGGGGACCTCTCATTCAACCATTTTTCATGAAAAATCCATATTAAAAAGACTTCAGCACTTCAAGTCACTCATTCTGGGTTGTCTTTTCTCTTTGTTCCCCATTCCCAGCAGCGGAGATTGCACGAACATTTCCAAAAAAATGCTTTAAAGACTAGTTCAGGCACTTTTGCTTGAAGTTCACCATTTTACTGTTTTACTTCTGAATTGCTTTGCATAGCTAGAAGGCTAATCAAACTTACCATTGCTGTTAGTGTGCCAGGTACAAAGAGGAAGATACTTAACAAGGAATCTTCAGTACTCTGTGTTAGAGTGCTGTCCATTTAGACCAAGATTCCTGTGCATTGTATTTTCCTGCAATTTTTTTCTGGAGGTGAATGAGGAAGGGCACATCATTTAAAAAAATAATAATAAATAAATCTAAGAGTATGTCAACAGGAGGTTGGCCTGCCAGCCACTACCAGCACTCAGGTGTGCCACTCCAAGAAAAAGAAAACAGAGGGCACCGGGGTGAGCCAGTATAAGGCAGAAGTGGCAGGTGATACAGGAATGAGTAGAGCAGAAGGGATGTAAAGAAGGATGGCCAGGAAGGCAAGGTATAGGCGGGTAAATAGATTACAGGAAATGTTTAGTGATTTGCCAATGCCTATGAGATCTGTCATCCTGCCTTCAAGTTTCACAAGTGCTACTGGAACCCCTCCCACCAGCTTGACAATCTGGGATGACTCAAGACAACTGAATTACAATGCTGTACAGACTGACTTCCTAAATGCTCTCCCAAGAGAACTTGAAGCTGGTTTTCCCCCTTACAGAGTACCATCACAAGCTTTCAGCTTAACGCCAAAAGCCAGAACAAGCAGTTGCTATACTGTTTTAAAAATACACAGGCAGAAAGATCAAAAGTCTTCTCTATCTCAAGTAAAATATTTGAGGAAACAACGTATTTCAATAGTTGTACATAAAGTCATCTACAGACAGATATCAAAACACTACAAAACTCAGCACAGGTATGCAATGGATTATTGTTGATTTATTATCACTGTGGTATTTAGTAACGTAAAATAAGTTGCATAACATTATTTCCTGGAGAGCGGGGCAGTCATCCTCAGTGCAGAGCAACAAAACCAGGCTGTACCTCACACGTTCATTTAGACAGCTGTGTGGTAACTGCATGTAAATAAGCCCCCAAACTTGACATATACATGCAACTCAGAGAATAACAAGTGCTCTAAATTTCACAGTTCAACCGATATAAAGGACTTAACATTTTTTAAGATCACAGTATGCAGAATTACAATTACCATCAAAAAGATTTTTAAGACCATGTCCATGTTATTTCAGAATTGTGTATTATATGCTCTCAGATTGATTTAAAACATTTTCATTTAGGATGTTTGTGTTTTCACTAAGTGGTTATGTGGTCTGGCTCTGTCAGCAATTACTTACCACTGTTTTAATACTGCAAGTAACTTCAATCAACAGATAGTATTTTTCCAAGTTACATATCAAACTAAGAAAAAGAACAAAAGTGTGTGATAAAAGACAACTCTCAGGAACTAAGGTTAACAGAGTAGAACTTCTCATGTATGTATTGATTAAGGCACTAATATTTTACAAAGATTTTCTTTGCTACATAAAAGCAGTGCTGCTAGAAAAAGAATATTAAGCCCTGCAATGATTGCAAAAAAAAAATCTTACAGAACAATTACATTATTATATATTTGTTTATCTCAAAGTATAAGCACACTGTGCAAGTTACCATTTTCTCAGAAAGCATTTTTCCTGTAACTATTAAGTAAATATAAAGGGACTTCCTATTCTAATGCCGCACGTACAGCAAGGCAACCAAAAGCAGTGTGTACTTCATTCCTGCAATTCATTACTGTTTCCCACAGAGCACACTACCTAAAAGTCCAGATCCTCCCACCTTACTACTTAATTTCCTTCACTCCAGCTTTTTCACTTTCTCTACCTGTATTATGTTTTGCCAACCGAAAGAACAATGCAGTGTAAGTGCTTTCTGCTGTTGAACAGAAAAATATATTTACTCCCGTGTCTGATCACAAGACAACAAAATCTCTTCGTGCAAAATTTCTTGGGGGTTGCCTTTCTGCACCGGAGCTGGCCCTGCCCAGCCCCTGAGCTGTAGCTGTCGGCACTCCGCTCCAAGAAAACAATAAGGCTCAGAGCGAAATACAAACAAGTAGAGACTATGAACAGATGCCTAATGAGGAATTCTACTGAAGGGGGAACAGTTGTTAAAACTCAAAGAAAGGGTGGCCAGAGTTACTTCCTTTTGACCTCACCAGCAGACAGGTTTTTGTTTGGTTTTAACTTAGAGAAATGCAGAATTTTTAACCAGTTGCTAACCTCTCTCGGTCATACATCCTACCTTCTCTTCACTCCCACTCAAAAGTAGCCAAAATTGATAATTGTAAGTTGTTGTAGGTAAGCAATTAAAAATGAGAGAAGCTATGATCACCATTGTATTAAGTCAACACACATATAGCAATATACAAAACTGAAATTTCCAGTGGGGCCAGCTGCTGAGAGTCATACTCAGCAGTGACGATTTTCAAATGGATCATGTTCATTATTTGTGTTGCTTGAAAGCAAACCCATACAGAAAAAAAAATCAGGTGAAGAGCATAATTACTCATCACCACCGTGAAAACCTGTGCCTAATTGGGAATTTGTAAGTGCTTAAGTTTTGTCTTGCAAATTTGAAAAGCTGGCCTCTAGAGATCTGCATTTCTAGAGCTTGTGGATTATCATTAAGGAGCAAGCAGATGGCAGAAAAAGAGGTCTTTTAGATTACTTCCATAAAGCATGATCTTCTGTCTTTGTTTCCCAGAGGTCAGCTGAGCAAGTAAATAGGAGAAGACCCACCAAGCAACATACATGAGATGGAGGGAGGACACAGGTGGAACAGGAGAGAATGCATTTCTTGACCATAAGCAATTCTGGCTTGCAAAATGGAAGGGTGGTCAGCTCACATCTCTGGCTACGTATGCATGGGTCATCTTCTGGATGCATTTGCATTTACATACTGCAGTAACAGCCAAGCTGAAATCTTAAAATCAGTTCAAAAAGGATTTGGCCTTCTTATCCATAAGTGTGTCTGAAGCTCTAGCTAGAACTCCACAATCTGTTGTTATTAGTATTAGTGAGGAAAAAAGCACAGTAATAGTAACAATTTAAAATTTGTATAACTGTTTGCAGCAAAAGTTTTGATGCAGAGTCAGTCATTATAGCTGCAACTTTCACCAGACATTTACACATACAGAGAATACACATAGATAATCTTGATACAAAAATCACTAATCTGACTTTCTCTGCCCAGTTTGATAGTTCAGCATTAGAGCATACAGGCATACTAATGGAAGCTATGGACTTTTTATTTTGGAAGAGTTAATAAATTCAAATTTGAAACACTGGGACAGATGGGGAAACTGCTAAGCTAACATAAAATTGCATATTTCAAAGGCTGTTTTCTGGCATGATAATAAAAAAGATAAATCTGTTAGAAACCATGCCAGAGGCAAGTGGAAATATAATCAAGTCAGCGCCTGAAAGGCCCACCTTCTGAAGGCTATTTGCTCTGTTCCCAGGCAGGCAGCTATAATTATCTTCTCAACTACCTACAGCATGCTGTTAAGTTTAATGAATTTCACTGTTTGTAAGAGTTAACTGCTGCACAGTAAGAGTTAATACATTTCTTGTTTAAAAAAAAACCCACAAAACATCTCTTGAAACATCCCTTAACAAGTCACAATATCTGGGAATAACCTGATACCCTTCTGGCTCACTAAGACCCCTACCAGAAGGCTCTACTTCAGTATCACTATGCATACATGGAAACTAGCTTGGTAAGCATACATAGCAGACAGATGTTTCAGCATGTCATGATATGCTAGAGCTGACTATCCCGTTGCATAGAATAATCTTGTTATTAAAAAAAAAGGCTCAGAATAATGCTGCTTTGCATTTTATGTATCAGCTTTCATCCAAGGATCATAAATCCTTTCTTTTGTCCAAGAACCATTTTTCTAACCTCATATACACAAGGTGGATATCCTTCTTTATCGCAATTTTACAACCCCAAAAAGTAAAGAGTGATTTGTTCAAAGTCACTCAAGCAGTAAAACCAAAACCATGTTCCAAAATCCAGACCATCATCCTGTTGTCAAAATTTAGCCGGCCTCGCATGGTGGCAAACAAGAGACAGACTGGCTACAACTTTTTCCAGTTCAGTGGACAAAGCTTTCCCTTTAAGTGTGTTACAACATTGGAGCCACCCAAGCCAAAAAACTGCCTAACATAAAACGAACCACATTCAGACTTTCACTGCCTGAGTGTTGCACAAACCCTCGGCCTCAGAAAGACGACTGGCAAACATTCAAAGCGATGAGTAAACCAATCTCCCTCAATATGCCATTTCTGATACGGTGTGAAGGGCAAACGAAACTCTTTGCATTTAAGAGGGAGCGAGTTTGGTTTTAAATAACTTGGACTTCATTTTACCTGCCTCACATGACTGATTTAACTTTACAAGGTTAAATCAAAAGAAACCTTTTAGAAAATAGCACAGTGTCAGAGAAAATATCAAATATCTCTTTTCCAGAGAAACTATCAAAAATATCAAGAGAGCAAAAGAGTTGTTAATTGTCTGGCTCCAGCCAGCCGGCAAACTGGTATCCGTGAGGCCAGACCTCAAGCTCAATGGGTCCGAGACAGAAAACTCACAACTACCTGAGCAAAAACTCAGAGAAGCACCCAGAAAACAGATGGGCATGCTCTCCTTCCCTGGTCCACGCATGGCAACAACTCCATGAAGCTTATTAACAATATTTACACACCAAAACAAAACAGTTTAGCTGAGCCCAGCCACATTGCCTGTACTCTTCCCAGTGTGTTTTAGATAAATTGACCATGGACTCTCAATGGTAAACTGTCCTGAAAGATGCTGAGCATGTATCAAACATACAGTTTTCATAAATACGCTGCTCCAATGAAGACTGTGTATTTAACTACAGTGTGGATTTAAATTCACTCAAGCATTTCCAAGATGTCAGTATCAATCAAAAGGAAGAGTTTTCACAATTATTTCTTTTTCCTCAAAATAATCAGCTAGATATTTTTAAACTAGAGTTACAGTTCAGCACTAGAGAACCAAGGCATGGGCCTGTGTTATCAAATTGTTAATAATTTTTGTGTTATCAAAATAATAACAATAATATCAAAATAATAATTTTTGTAGTCAAAGTAAAGCACATTTTTCCATATCCACCCCAGTGCACTTCAAGTGCATTTGACTAATTTCTCCAACTTAAAAAATCCTTAGTACTCAGGGGTTTTTTCAACAAGTAATTTAAGAAAATTATCAATTTTTCTGCCAACAGAAATGTTAGCTGCCTACATCTTAAAGTTTTAATATCTTACCCATACTACGTTTCTACTGCACCTAACCATACTCATGGTTTACAAAACAAAACAAAGCTACCACCACAAAAACTTTTTTCGTGTTTGAACATATTCTCAGTTTTCATTTTAAGGAAAACTGATGAGTTCAAGCTGTGAGAAACTGAGCTCAGTTAAGATTTATTTCCACAACAATATTTAGCTGCTTTTAGTGCACTCAAATTCCTAGTGTGAAACTCATCATTCTTCAAAACACGGGGGCTGCAGAGGCCATGCTATCAGACCAGTTAGAAAAAGCAAGGCGACCTAGCTTTGAAGGGGCTACAGCAGGTACCAGAAGCAGCCGAGCCATACCATCAATACGCTCCACGTATGCTAAATTATCTTGAGAAGCGGGGCAGGATTTTGCTGCAGCTGACTGCTTCCAGTTCGTAAGTCAACTCCTTTTGAAGCAAGCTGAGGTACCGCTGGCTACACCGTCTTGTGTTACAAAAGACAGCCCTACAGAGTGATTTAGTTAGTAGCTGATGAGCTGTTATATTTCAAGGTACAGTATTTCTACCGCAGAAATAGCTGTAACACTGCCGGCACTGATGCGTCAAAAGCCCGTTCTCACAGCCACTTATTTCACCCACTGCTTCCCAAAGCTAGGAAATGGGGTACACAGCAGGAACACAGGCAAGGGGCAAAATGTGATCTAACAAATGTGATACTTCCAAACTTCTAATGGCAATTTATGAAATGCCTTGACATCCTATGCAAGCCTAAAACATTCTTCGTTTATACAATCCATATCCACATGAGAGCTGAAAGCTGCTTAAATGCCTACCAGTTCAGTGCAGACAGAACCGACTCAATTTAAGCAGGTTCCAGGATGTGTCAAATAAAGTTGGAAACAGGAATACACGGGGCCAGCATTTGTCAGTTAAGAAGCTGACACTGGAATGCATTTCTGACAGCCGCTCAACATGTGATTTTTTTAAAACTTTTTTAAAGCATCTAATTTTGGTCCCGGTAAACAAGAACTCCTACCAAAAAAAAAAAACCCAACCAAAAAACCCACCACACAACACTAGTTTGCCGATGCACTTTTAAAAATCACAACAGGCAAGTGTGAATAAGTTTTCAAATGGCAATAGGAGTACGTATTCTACTGTCTTCCTCATTGTTTCTGACTGCATTTGCTAGGAAAAGAATATTAGCCTCCATAGTCAAAAATCACATTGTTTCTGTAGCCTGAAAGACGACTAAATGAAGAAGATTCATTTCAAATTATCAGGATCTGAATACAGGCTACAAAATACTGCCAGTGTATTTCAAAACCAAAACATTAGATTGAAACTAATTCTGTTATTTATTTGCAATGGAAGGATTTCAGGTCTGTATACTTTTCCTGCAGTGCTTATTTTGCAGTAAATGCTTTCCCCGTTCTTACATAAATTTAAACATAACACTACAAAAAAACCTATTCTACATCAGCAAATAACACAATCAGGTGCTTCTTCCCACCCATCCTTTGTCTTTCTAACCAGTACTCAACCTAAAAAAAAAACCTAATTAGATGAAAAAACAGAATGTAATGGTAAAAAAGTTACAGACCTATTAACCTTTAAATAATTCCCACACTCGTTTCCCACATTACTGGGGGCACCAAAACTTGCCTGTGAAAGAATAAAGTGGAAGGAAGCTGAGGGTTACACCAGCAGACTGCAGCTGCCAGATCTAGGCTGGGTTTTTTATCCAAATGACTTGATGGAGAACATAGCGTAACTTTCCTTCTCTGAAGGACATATCATAAATACTCCGAGTTAAAAAAAACCAAAAAAACAGAACAAACCCCATGTCGAGAGACGTGTCTTGCCCTGAGCTGAGCCCACTCCCAACCCCTCGAAACAGAAGCCGACCACTCCTGCACCTCCCTGTGACCCTGGCACTCCAGTTCCAGAGGGCACAGGCGGCAAGTGCTGGCACAGCGTTGGGAATTACATTACCCATGAGTAGTGCAGTCCTTTTTATCTTAAAGATTAGCAAAAGGAAATTAAGTTAGCCTATGATGAAGTTATAATTTACCTGCATGTGATAGTAACACAGTGATGCATTTTGTGATCACTGAAAGAAACCTTAGGAGTTTGGGGTTTTTTTTGCATTCAGGGCGCTGGGTAGCCAAGCACTCCACCAGCCTGTGCCAGCCCAGGCAGTCTGCAGCTCTCCTGGATGGTTCCTAACGTACCTGACAAATAAAAGCACCAAAACAGCAGAGCCACTTGCCAGATTGCCAGAAGAACAGAAGTACAGCAGGTGGCCATCCACAACTCCAAATTAAATCATACGCTGCTCAGAACTTTATACCAATCCCTGTGTAGTGTTGTATCTGTTTAATGTTACTCTTTATCCTCAATTTTCAAAATGAAAAGAAAATGGTTTTTGGTGACACATGAATCATGGAAGGAGACAATGATCCAAATGGTATTATTCAGCACTCAATATAACAGAGAAGAAACTATTGCATCTTTTTCCCCCGTTCTCCATCTTTTTCCCTTTCAATATTTATTAAGTAAACCAGTGCTTATCTGGAATAAATCCCTAGGCTCCGTGAAACACCAGGTGGTAGACTGGGGTAGTTTTTCTAGCAACAGATGGCTCAAACATTTTATGACAAACGGACATGGGACTATTGCTAGTCAGACCATCTTTCAGTTACTTCTTTATACAACAGCAGCAACTATCCCGGGAAGCTCCAGCAGCCGCTCACCTGAGCCAGGGCCCCACCTCCCGAGCAAAGCTCCCGGGGGGCCGGCTGCGGGAGCCTCCCTGCCTGCTCCCCGTCCGCTTCTCAGGCCCGCTTCACAGCGGGAGCCGACGTCGGGCTCTGGGAGAAAATCCAACGCCTGCCATTTCAGACAAGAAACCTGGGAAACACTGGTTCTAGACAATAGCTACAAAGTGCAACCTGTGCCTCGTATGTTAAAATGTAGTATTTTTTAATTACTTTTACTTGCTCATTGTCTTATCTGTCTGCATTCAAAGCAACTGCGATCAGCTACTTTTAACCTTAAATAGGAAAGGAATTTTTTGGCTTACGCACTTTGCTGTGCACCATAAAGGAAGATTATTTGGTTCACCCAAAGTGAAGAAAAACATTCAGTCATTACAATTATGCTAGTCTCAATAAACAGAAAGAGAGAACTAACCAGAAAAAGAAGCACTAAATACTCCATTACTTCAATGCATTTCTCGCTGGTAATTTAATTCCAATAGCCTTGCACCTGAAATGCATACTGTAATACTCCCTGCCAGGTCATTCGAGGGGGACAGGGACAGCGCAGTGCCCCCCCCCCAGCCACAGCCACACTTCCACACTCTCCCCTTCTCCCTCCGGGAATTCTCAGACAGGGACTCGGGAAAAACCTCTTCCAGTCTCATGCTCGTATTATTATTTTGAAATCTGAAATAGCATTTTGGATCTATTTTGCAAAGGTTAGTAGTATGCTTGTAATATTTTTAGCAATATGACACTACTGAACTGATGTGACAAAAGTCAGATATGCCTAAGAGTAATCTCAATCCCCAGTCACAAGGTACTGGCTGGTCTGGGGTTTTGTTTTCTTGATTTTTTTTTTAATTATTAATTTATTTTTAAATAAAGGGCATCACCACTTGCAGAAGTGAAAAGTCCATGAACTAAAAAGCTTACTACCTAGGAGAAAGGGCTAAAGGATGGGAAACCAGAGGCAGAAGCTTGAAGTCTTTTTACACCCCTAAAAATACATTAAGGGTTTGTTGGGTTTTTTCCTAAAATAAATTTAGTAATCTGAGACCAGACAAAACTTTCACATGCAGAGGCACTAAGAATATGTAAAATTACATGGCATCAGAAAAAGAACATTGTTACCAGCATTTTGTATTGGTTTTGATGTCTTCAATCTGTTGCTTTCCTCTTGCAATACTATTAATTTCCATTACTCTTACTGTAGTACCTACCTGTCTCAATAAAAGAGATACCAGCTCAGGATAATTAAAGAGTTGCGTGATCTACTTGATACTTAACAAATAGAAATCTATAATACATGAGTACTGTTGAAATAATGAATCACTGTACTAAACCAGATTATATTCTTCAATTCCTCACCTGTTCCAGATAAAATATTTATATACACTTCAATTGCTATTTTAATAAGAAATTTGTACCCATTTTGGTATCCAGACCCATGCTACAGCATTTTTAACAGTGCAGTATAATAAAATTGGACATTATAAAATGTTTGTTACATTAAGACACTACCACACTCCTCTGATCAGATACAGAGACAAGCCAAGTCCAAAAAAGATTGTACTTATTTCAACTCAAATAGCACTTATCTTTCTTCAAGAAAAAAAGAAAAAAAACAACCCAGTGAATGCCCAGTTGTTTTTTCTTGTCAAGAAATCAGTACCTCCATGTTGCATGCGTACATCTGGGCTTGTTACTTTTACAGTAACTACCTGGCAACTGGGAGAAATTGTAGAAGAGAGTCTATAAAACAAAGGTGGCAAGAGGAACATGGGAACAAAAAGTCTGTATTTCTGCAGTCCTAACTATGAACCCTGCAGAAAACCTAGTCTTTCCTCCACAACCCTCAGTCTGGGCGTCAGGCAAGGAGGACCTAAGACCGATGAAAGGAAGGTGCTTTGAGGACACACTGCCTTCGTGGACTTTTAGGGCCCACCCTTGTAATGCTGAGGTAGTAGGGGGGAGGACACAGACACGTGTAGGCTCACGCCTACCAGTAGTAACTAGCTCATCCCAATTTCACTGCTTTCACTTACTAGATGAAAAACAGAACAGTACCACCTCTGTGAAGCTAATAGTAACACTTAACCCCAATGTCTTTACACAGTGGCCAGGGCCAGCCTGTAGCAGTTACCAAACCTTAGCTGCAGGGGCCAACAATGCAATTCTTGCATTTCTTAAGCCATAGCCAGGGTCATTTTTCCCCAAGGCCACTCGTCAAGGTAATGATAGCACGACAAAATTCCAGCTGGAAACAGCATATGCACTAGCGTTTATTCAACATAGGTTTTGTCAGTCCTCTATTGAGGTGGGGTGATCTTGCAGTTTGTCAGCTACTTAGTCTTCCTGGCCAAAAAAAAAATCACCCCTTCTTCTCACAGTGGTCAGCCAGCCTACTTATTACATGATATTTAAGGTGGTGTTATACACGCTAATTTACAATGTAGTTTTCCAGGGAAAACAAATACTTTGAGTAGTGAAGGATTCAGATTGCAGCAAACAGAGTAAGCAAATGCTGTGTTTGCACACCTGTGCAGATTCAGCCCAACGTTGCCTTTTATCACTTGCAGCTGTAAGACTAGACATGCACTAGTTGGACAAAAAACAGGAGGACACTTGCTTACAAGACACAGGGCTTAAAACTGCTTGCTGCCTAGATCGTAGCTTGAGGAGCACACAAATATCCTTATTTGATTCTGAAGAGTCATTTTTTTAACAGTATTCTGTAGATATGCTTTAAAAAGTTGTACAAATGCCCAGAGATGTTATAGCACAGCATTTTCATGCACAAAGATATAGGGGGAAAAAGTGATAAATATGGTAATACCTTTAACAATTTTTAATCCAGACAGGAAAAAAGCAAGGGACTGTCTCACATATTCTCTACCCTTGTCAAGTGACTCATATCCCTGCACCTCTCAGAGAGGCATATGTATATAGCTAATTACATGCGTGCGCGCTCTAAAGTGCAGTCTGGGGCACAGCGGCAGTCTGACGGTGCTTACAAGGAAACGGAGATGGGAGGCCAGCTTTCAGTTTTCAGCCTCAGGTCAAGCTTGTCACTCACTCACTGCATTTAAATCATTAAATGCATGTCAGATCGGATCAGATCAGCCACCTGTCTTTGAGGGCTGGATACACAAATACACACCAACTTTCTTCCTTTTAAGCCTTATTTTTAAGTACCGAAAAATGGAGGAGGAACAGACATAAAAATCTAAGTTGTTCTTGAGTACACCCCTACTTTGACATCAGTCCATAACAAAGGATTCGATACCAATAGCTGATTATATTCCAGACGCACAGGAGCTTACCTTGAGACAACGCTGAAAGACAGGATGGCACAATCCTTGACTCAGAAAAGAGAAGGGAATGGATATCATAAAACCCACCAACTTCATGGACTAAGAGCTTTTATACCCGTTAATCTTTAAGGAAACAAATTCTCTAGCCACAGAGGCAGAAACAAGCTTCTGAAGGGTTAAAGATGTATTGAATATTTTAGAATAGTTCAGTCGGAAGGGACCTACAATGATAATCTAGTCCAACTGCCTCCTTTAGAGCTACTACTATTTCTTTCTGAAATTGGGATGGAAAGCATTTAAACACTCAAGCTGCAAAAATCCCAAAACAGTAAATTGACAAATTATTCTCTGAAATTCCTGCTTTAAGGATTAAATAATTTCATTTTAGAAATTGTACTTTTAGGAAGAAAATGTCTGTAAACAGTTAACTAACTTGTTTACTGATCCTGCTCTCTCCCTCTTTTTTTTTTTTTCTCCCCCTTAACTTTTTTCAATTTTACCATCGTGCCTCCTAGCCAGCATTATAAACATGGCACTCTGGCCTTACTCGATAACGGGAGCACTTGAAAGTGTATATGTTTCTATCCTGCTACCCTCTTTTCTTAAGAAAAGAATAAAGACAGTATTTACAAATATCTGGACTTTTGAACAAAAACAAACAAGGGACAGCAGTGCTCCAGACTAGCTGCGTGAGCAAACAAGTAGTTTGTCACTGAGAGCATTTCTATTTGTAACAGCATTGTTTTCCAAACCGGCTCGTGTCGGCTTTGCTCTTTGACATTAGAGAAGCCAAAAGAAAACAAAAAACCCCTCTCCTGTTCACAGTCAACTAAGCTCTGCCCCCAAAAAGTCTCTTGAAATGACATATACATACACACACTCCAGAGCTAGACTGGCACAGTCTCCTGGCCTCAAAAAGCAAGTTTTTGTTATATGTGCCTTGGCATAAGACAGGTTAATATAGTCATATAAAAAGATGTCCTCAAAAACCCTTCATCAACAAGGTAGCTGTATAGAAAAACGGCGGTCAGACGGGGTCTCCAGAGTCCCCCTTAACTTCCCATCTAGTTCCAACACCTGCTTAAAGCTAGGCTAACTCCGAAGTTCAATAATGAAACCCAAAGTTGCCCAGTTGAGTTTTGAGCATATCCAAGGATGGAGACTCCCCAAAGGTGGATACCAGGCTCTCCAGGCAACCTGTTCCTGCTACTGATCTCCTTTCACCATGAACATTTTGTTCGTTATAACCAGTCATAATTACAACAAAATCATTACTTGCATTGTTCCCATTACTACACCAAGGTCTTGCTGCCAGACCACTGCCTCCTGTCCTATCGCTGGGCTCCTCTGAGAAAATTTGGGTACCATTTTCTCTGTAGCTACAAATTAGGCAGTTGAAGACACCAGTGAGATCTCATCTCCAGCCTTCCAGTCATCTCAGCAGCCATTTGATAGATTCCCTCCAGCTTGTTGATATCCATTTTGTCTTCAGGAGTCCAAAACTGGGCACAATTTTCCCGCTCCATTCTCCCAAATGCTAAGCAAGAGTAATTGCTTCCATTAGTTTGCTGGCTACACTCTTGCTAATGCAGCCGAGCCGTTGGTCTTTACTGTTGCAAGGGCACACTGCTGACTCAACCTGGTTTCCACTAGGTTTATTTTCTTTAAAAAATAAAAAAACCACACACACACACCCCCAAAGCTGCTCCCTAGACAATCAGTTCCCAGCCCACACTGTTACATGGGGCTGTTCTATTCAAGGTACATGTGTCTTCACTGAACCTTGTGAGGTTCTGTTGGCCCATTCCTCCAGCTTGCTGAGGTCCCACCTAATCACAGTCTGCTGTGCCATCAAACACTCTCCTCCCTTCCATGTCATCTGCAAACCTGGTACGGATGCTCTCCATCCCATCACCCCATGAAAAAAAAATGCCAAGTAGTATCAACACCCAAGAAGCCCCACTGATACATGCATTATGACCATGCACCTTCAAAGAACTACTTAGAGTGACCAGGCTGTCACTCTTAATTAAAAAACTAGCAGAGTAAGATTTACAGCATGTAGTTTATCTTTGCCTAAGCACACAGAGTTGGAAGGTCCTACACTGTTACAAGTATGAAAGATTAAGACTAGCTTATGTTAAATTCTCTGTGTAAAAAACAAGTGGCAAACAGCCAGACGTGAAGTGCTCAATACCATAAATTCAAAATTAATAATCTTCAACTGGTATTTATTATCTGTATAACCAAAAATTGTGGGTTGGTGCAGTGAGAGTGTCAGCATACAGGCAAGGCTGCCCTGTTATTACTGTAATACAGAATGGTGCACACAGACCTTGTGGTCCTAAAACAAGGACTGAGGAGAAAAAAGCTTCACCTATATCTAACTGAAAGTATGCTCATAGACCTAGATAAACTACTTAACACTTAAATGCTAAATCTATGGAGAAGGGGTACAATTTTGACCCACGTTTAAATTCTCTAACATAACAATAATAAAAGTCAACCGTGGATGATGAGGAGATTAAGAGTGATGTGGCTTCACACCTCACTTCACTGCATTGAGACACTGAGCAACAGCAGCAATGCAGAGCAGGACTCTACTGTCCTTGAATTACAGGAACATATCGAAACACAGCATCCCCATTTTACAGGGATTACCATGTGAAGAAGAGACAGCAAACTGACTTAAAACAGCAAGAAGAAACATAGGATGTAAGACCCAGCAGCCACAGGGGCACGTGATTGCACAGACCAGCAATAGTACAAGTTTCTTTGCTCTTCTAGATATGTCTGCATACAGCTTTTGTACCAGTTTTAACTACCAGTTTAACAAGATGCGCAAGATTAACATCATAACAAATGCTAGCCAAGCAACCTGCAGTAAAAAGACTGTGGCTTTTTCTTAGCCTGCAGCAAATACAAGATCCTTCAATGCAGGTTAGCAAAGACAAAGAAATTTCTCCTGTGTTTTTGTTTTTCTTTTAAAATAAGAATAAACAATACAATTCAGAGTCTTAAAAACATGACTGGATTCAGCTGCAAGCTCTGGCATACAGAAGAGTAAAAAAAACTTAATGCTG
Organism: Fulmarus glacialis; assembly: GCF_000690835.1. Classification (NCBI taxonomy): domain Eukaryota; kingdom Metazoa; phylum Chordata; class Aves; order Procellariiformes; family Procellariidae; genus Fulmarus; species Fulmarus glacialis. Next base: position 91,564 of record NW_009223924.1, on the reverse strand, counting down.
CTGGATTAAGCATTGCAGTGGGACTCTACTAAGCTAGGTTGATTTCCTAGCTCTGCCACCAACTTCCTATGGGACCTTCGTCAGTTCTCCCAATTCCCTGATTCTCTTAAAACAAAACCGATGATACTTTCCTTCCTCACAGAGCAGATTAAATACATTAATATTTGTTAGACACTGATGACACAAAATGCAATTAAGCACACAAGTACAGTTTTCTTTCTCAAGGTCTCACGTAATTCTATCAGTATCCTCATTTTTAGAACTTACGCTAGCTTCAAAGATAAACTACTCCACGGAAGGTGCCCCAAGAAGCCTACCAGACAAAGCCACAGCAGGCACCTAGGCAGAATACTGGTGATGTCACGGTCTTGAACATTTGCCTTGTTCCCAAACCACCTACACTTGCGTCATTTACAGCTATAAAACCCTTTAGAGAGCACAGCTGCCCTTTTCCTCACATCCTGTCACAACAGCCAAAACGCACCGTTTCCTTTTTTTGTCCATCCTAGAAGCCAGACTTTCCAAGATGCAGTAGAAAACTCCACATGGAGAGCCAGTATTTATTGGGCCACTCACTTTAGGGGTCCAGGTGTTCTCAGACCACCTAAACAGATCATGTTTCATTATTCACTAAAATACTGTAATTTTCCATTAAAAAAAAAAACAAACCCTAGTGGAGGTAGGGGGACTAACAGCTTATTTCCATGCTAAACCTTGATGCAGTTTACTACTGCCTTGTTTAGTATGAGCAAATATAACAGACTTACAAGACAAATTCACTTTTTTGTTTCTTTAAATAATGAAACGTACAAGCATCCTAAAGTTACCTATATTGAGCAAGGAAATATAAAATGAGTTACATAAGAAGTTTAATAGCAAAATGAATTATCAGGATAAAGCTTAAGTTGCTGCAAACACATGCCTTAATCAAGGACTCCTGGGGGTGCTTCAGCTTTCAGTCCCACACATGCAAATTACTACCAGTCCTACCATTTTAAGTTTAAGATGTTCTTTCAATACTAATGGGTTACTGCAATTATTGGTTCTCCAGCTGACACAGAAACTTCTGGAAATCACAAAAAACTTTCTATCTTTAAAAACCTTATCAATTAAGGCTGAACTAAACCATGAGCAGCATTCAAATTGCAGTGTCCGCGGGTTTTTTGCCCAATTTTGAAGTGCTCAGTAATGGATTTCTAGTAATATGAAGCACCACATGGCTAATTCATTTCAGCAAAACAAGGGAGCCAATTCATGTCTACAAAAAAATGTTAGTGCGTCGTTCGCTCATTTCTGTTACATGAGAGTGGAGAAAACACCTATAATTTTCCTAACATGGCTCATTACTGTGGAGGGAGGCTACACCTCTGACCTCAAAACATAACCGAGGGAGGGTCTGCGAGGGGAGAGACTGCCTGTTACGAGACCAGCTGAGACGGTTGGAAAAACGCTTTGAGCCACATTCAACTCAAGTTACAGCAAAGCTCTCGCTACCTCCCGCCTGAGCGCAAACCCCCTCGTGACTGCTTCGGCTATTCCCTCCAGTGCAAACACCACACCTGTATCCCATGGTTTCCACATGACAAAACACATCTTAACTTTGCACACCAAAAGCTCTGTCTTCCTCAACCCGCTCAGCCCAGGTACCTGCATATACCTGACACGCTGGGCTTGGCAGCTGCTGTACAGCTTGTGTTTTGGGGTTTTTGCTTTAGAGCAGCAATTATTTGCAGCACTTGACAGGTGCAAAGCTAAGAAACCTCCTTTTTTTTCTCCCGGTCTGTAGATAGTTAACCCTCACTGTTTAAACTTTAACTCGTGAAAGGTGAGACAGATTTTCTTTCATTGTTTGAGCTCAGTGAGCCTTCCACACCGACATGCAACTGAAGCAGAAAAAGACCAAAACATATTAAATGTTGTCCTTACAACTACTGAGATAAGTGTATCAAGTAGTAGTTAATTTTTCTGATTAAAACCTGTCAGTTCCATTTGCAAAGTGGCAGCAATGACATTGGGAGCGTTTCTCAATTTCAACCTTAAAATAATGTGATGGTTTAAAATGGTCAGGGTAAAACTAGAACCCATCATGCTTTCTTTAACCATTTTATAATCTACAAGGACCACAAGAAATAGCTCTGCAGGTGCATTTCAAGTCACTGCGGCTACAGTTGTTCCTGAGCAACGCGAGTTAGCTGGCCTATTAATTAGTCATAACCAAGACAGCATTTAAAAATGCAATGTGTTGAGCTTTAACTATTCCACGCCGTTACGAAACTCTGCTCCAGAAGGCACAGAGTTATTTCCCTAAGAAAGCATTAACATTTGGTAAACAAAGCGTATCTGGTAACTCTACCTCCATCTGCAGGAAAACGTACAACCCTGATTACCTCCCTCCACCACCTGTCAAGCGGTTGGGTTCACAGCTGGCTGGGGCAGGAGAGGCGGCCAGAGGGACTCCGACATCTCCGCACCTCTTGGCCTTACCTCTGCTGAAAGCCGGTACCGGGCAGGGTGACACAGGCTTCACACCTACTGCTTTCTCGCTCCTGGGCACACCTCCTGCAATCCACCTAAATAAGCTCGGAGCTCACTGCGTTAGATAAGCTTACACCAACTGCTAGCAAACGAGTCGCAGAAGATTTACTCATTTCTGTAATTTACCCTTCGGGTCATTTTTTTTGAGCCTGAATCACTTAAGACTAGTTTTGTTTTGTTCTCCTTTATCGAAATCACTGAACATGCAGTGCTATGTACTTCAACGTTTTTCCTTGTAGAAATAAAATTGTTTTATCAGTTGTCATTTAAAAAGAATTTTAGGATTGCCAAACTAAAGTCAGGTACTACTCAGCTGCTGCATTTCTTAGATTGCTTGCAAAAAGTCTATTCCAACAGTTGGCCGATACCTTATTTTTCAGCTCAAAACCCCTCCCCTCTGGCAGGCTGAAGTTGCCAGAGTATCTAATTAGTTCTGAAAACTCCAGAAGTGGAATCATAGCTCTCCAGAAACCATAGCTCTCTTCCAAGAGTAAGACTGAAGACCCAGTACAATGATATACAGTGTTTTGCCAAAGATTTTTTAAAAGTTAGGAAGACTTTTTTTTAATAGCCAAATTTCAAGATGGGCTACAGAATAGGTTTTCATGACAGATGTGCTTTCTGCCAACACAATGAAAAAGGCTTGGATTTGTCCAACTTACAGGCCTCTGAAAAACTGCAGGTGCGTTAGCTTAGTGGAAGGCACTGATTTTAACCACGTCCTTCAGAGACTCTGACTGCACCGAGCACATCCAACTTTCCCTCCAAACACAACACCAGGATGCAGCCAGCTGCATCCCAACTACCCAAACAGAGAGCAGGGAGCCTCTGCCTCCTCTGCTTTCAGTCAATCAAGACTGTTCAAGCAACAGACGAATTGCACAACATCAATGCAGAGTAGAGGTGAACCAGAGAAGGGCATTGGGGGAAATAGCAACTGGCTTAGCAACCTGGGAAAGGGCTTACAGTGATGCACAGAGTGGGTGTCATGTAACAAATTGCTGTTGGTTTGTTTTCTAACCTGGAAAACGATGCGCACAAAACTGTGGTCAAAACACATTATTTAGGTTGCAAAGTCAAACGCTCAAAATGTAAAAATGCCAAAGGTGAGGTTGCCCCTACACATCAGTACTTCCTCCTTACAGTCTGCTCACAGTGCACTTCTAACACAGTTCTACAGGCTCGTGCATTTCCCCAGGACTCATCCAGTGTTGGATGGGATGGGTTTCCCCTGTTTGTGTAATGAGGGCAACTGCAATTTCTACGACCTTTCTAACAGTCATGGCAAAAGCTGGATATTACATGTTTTAGTGGACTACAGAAAGAAAACATGGCCTCCTAGCGAAGATACCTGATTATCCCCAAAAAAATCTCCAAGAACAAAAAAAAACCAACCCAAACCTACAAACCCACCCACAACCCACTTTCAAAGGATGTTTCTGCTCCAGAATTCATTGATACTTCTAAATTGTCTCTGTCTTTCTTTGGGAACACCCTACCCTCGTGGTGCCTGCCAGATTTGCAGAAGCAGCTATCACCAACAGGTACTGGGCATGGAAAGTCACAGCCACAGCTAAAGGTTCAGAAGTATCAAACGTTTGAGAGTCACATGTTGGATGACCAAACTCAGGAATATATTTGACCCTGGTACCACTTGCTAAGTCTCAAGTGCACCAAGAAAAAAGGAATATCATGAAGCTCTGACCACAAAGAATACTGTGAAAATAAATTATTCCATTTGTGTAAAGCACTTGCATAATACAGTGATGGGAAGCACAGAAAAACCATAAGGAAATTAAAAATCCTGCCCTCTGACAAGAGTTTGCAAGTTTTAGAAAGTATTAAATACTAGTAAATGGCACCTCAGAACATGCAATGAAATTGTGTCACATCACGGAATATGGCAGTAACCTTCTGGAAAAAACAGCATGTAATCATTGAATAAGAACTGTCATAAGGTAAAAAAAAAAAGAAAAGGCTGCATAGGTGTTCTTCATTTGGATCTTCACTTCAGAGTGTTTGATTTTGCAAATTCAGTAATACTCTTTATAGTTATACACACAGAGCCATGAGAGAGAGTAACTATCAGTGATACAGAGTGAAGGCTGTGCAGAGACCAAAGCTTTGTTACTGACCAAAGCTTTAGGTTTGAAATTAAAAGACAAGCAGAACTTGAGTTATGAAGCCTAACAAGTGACCTTAGTCCTTCCTCTGCAAACTTTCGTTCCCTTTATTTTATTCGGTTTTATGGAAGACTAAAGAACTGCTTGACAGAATTGAAGAAAACTTTAAGAAAATTTAATATGTATTTTTTGACTTCTAATTCTGCTGTAGATGCAGTAACATCCAGTATAGAAGCAGTGACATCTTAAACCATCAGATGTTTTTGATGTGCTAGGAGCTAACAATTTGACTGAAGCCATCAGTTCAACAGACTCCAGGCAAAATGGCCATGTTACAGTAAAACACTTCAAGAATAAAACAAAACTACTTTGGTTTAGGTTTTTTCTCTCTTCCTCTCAGTCATTCTGTATCTAACAAAGCAGCCATTAACATTCCTATTTCAAATTCACTCTCCTGTTTTTCTGTATTTTTACATGTTGGCTTTTGTATTGCTTAAATAGTTCTCCTATGACATAACAGAAGACATGAAACACAAATAGGAAAGAAACATTTTTATTAAAATGTTTATCCACACTTCACTTTTTTTTTTAAATCTGTTAAATATTTAGCTCAAGATCATTTACTGGTAAAAACCTGCCTCTGAACACATTTTGTGGGAACAGTTACAAGAAAAATCACCTGCTCCCAATTAGAAGCATTTGTGATCACACACTTCAATTAAAAAAAAAAACATTTACCAATATATCAAGGGTAGAAATTGGTTCTTATTCTGATATCCATCATCTGTTTGAATGAAGGAAATGATCCTCAAGGAACTGCATAGAGGTTCATGGATTTACCATATTCCATGTAAAGCGGAAGTCTGTCCTCCTAAGACTACCTCACGTGAAAAATTTGCCAAAAAATTGTGCAATTTCTAACAAAAAGGAGTGAAGTTTTGAAAGATAATCTTATACTTTCCTAAATAATTAGTGCTGCAGAAGATACTATCACAATCTTTTTAGTATTTTTTTAAAAATACATGTTTCATAGCTGCTTCTTACATAAAACAACAGAACTTTGCAGACACTAGAGACCCGACATTTCCCACATAAATCTGTTCCCTGGGATCATCTGACATCTGTCACCTTGGCATGAGCTAAACACTGATAAGCCAGGGTGCTTGCTTCACCTTCTACAAACCAGAAATAATTTCTGCTTTTAATCTGACAAGACAGTTCAGACTGGTTTTGCCAATGTTTCTGAATTACTAAAAGCCGTGGGAACTTAAGAGTTACGGAGCAGACGGTTTGTTAGGTTTGCACCTTCTGAGGAAATTTTACCTTGAGATCAGAGTTAAGTTCCAAACTCTGGAAATGAAATTGTTAAATACATCAGGGACTTACACCCTGAGAGGACTTTACATCAGGAAGTAAGCTTTTATCAAACTTAGCAGGCCTCTCTAGAAATGACTGAATGGGGATTTTTCAATGTCTGTCTTCCAGTCTTTACTAAGAAACATCTGTAAGCTATCTGGGATTCCTTTTCAAAGGGAGCAAACAGGATGGAGGCAGTTCAATGCCAAGCAATTTCATTAGCGGTTTTCAAACATTAATAATACCAAAGATTAGATCAACACAGAGTAACAACTTCGATTCAGCATTAGGCCATGATTGTAGTACTTTCCAGTGGACTTTGTATGCACCTTATCAGTATTCCCTCCCCTCCATGTTTTGAATATATTTTCAACTGGGTGTTAAGCAAGGATGCAAATTTTATACTGTCTCCCAATGTGGTAATCCCTAACAACAGAAACTGTGCACATGTTTATGAGAAAATATTTTGAGTATTAAACTAACCTGTAATTTATGACTCACACATGGCTTCCTCTGGAAATTGCCATCACAAAGTGATAATCGTAACCACTGACAAAGCTACCCATGCTTCCTACTGCTGTGGCTCTTATCACCCCAATACCTTGTTTTGTAAGGCCACCAGGTAAGCCTAGAAGGCACAACGGGAAGTTACTTTAATTGTTTCTTCACTAATGACTCATTACACTAGGGGAAGACCACGTTCAAGATAATACATTATGTTTCATTCTGGCTATAGTCAGAGTTACAACTTCGTAATTCCCCCGGACTAAAGCTCGCTCCAGATCCATAAGGAAGCAGGAGCGGGGGACAGACACGACCACTTTGCTTAAGAAATCCTTCCCAATGAAAGAAATCCTTCCTTAATCCTTCCCAATGATACCACTTTTGATAAACAAAGTAAAATTTTGCTCTCAAAGAGACATCTAACGATATCCTCCAGTGGTATAAAGCTAGCACATAATCAGGAAACGAGGGGGGGGATGGCATATATATTTAATATTTTTTACATCTATATAAAAACCTTTTTTTTTTTTTAAGTAATATACAAAGCTCCAGCACTTGATGTAGCAGTATTTATTTTGATTGCCATATTACAGGTCCAGAAGAAGGGATGGTTTGTTTGTTGTTTGGTTTTTTTTGTTTGGGTTTGTTTGTTTGGGTTTTTTTCAACTGCTAAATGCTGTACGTCTCTGCAGACAACCATGGACATTATAAATGCACAGATCATCAAAACCAGCCCATGCTTATGTGCAGAGTAAAGCGATGAATAAACGAGGCTACTTAAACTACATGAAGAACTATAATTTTCTGCACATGCAATAGCAACAGGGAATTTGGATAATCCACCAAGTCCAGTACTACCTAGAATTGTGCTATAGATGGCTGATGCAGATCATGAAGAAGAAGGACTATTTGCGTTAGCCATTGCCTGGCTATGGGGGACTGCTCAGAACATAACTCAGATAAGGAAAACAGACAAGAGACCTTAGGAATGACTGATAAAGATCCCCACTTGTATGTTCCAGTTGTACTTACTTAACTTCTCGACCTGTATGGATGTTAATATCTATAAACAAAATAATTTATCATAATTATATCAACTACCAAAAACTATAAACAAACATGTTTGTTTTAAGTTAATCTTAAAGAAACACTTAAACAGTTTCAGGAATTTAATTAAAGCACTTTGTTTAAACACAGTAGAGAAAGCAACGGTCCTATGCTATTTTTGAGTATTCTCTTGTTTTCCATCTATGATATAAATTCCCTCCAATCCAGATTTAACCTAAACCTTCCTAATACCCAGATATTCATCTTGTAAAGTCCTGGGAATCCTAGGAAGCAAAGTATTAGAAACGATGTCAGGGTATTTAATAATGCATACCATCTAAGTACGGCTGACTTTGAACTTCTTATGTTCTCAGCTCTCCTTTCAAGCATAACAATTCTTTATACAGGATGACAGAGAGCACGGTCGCTAAAACAGCTCAGTAAGAGGTCCAAAAGCAGAAGTGGAGCTGTTCATCTGTGGGCATGGAGAGCTGTTTTAACTGAAGATAGATGCTCTATTTCAATAGCTGTGTCAGAGTTCTTGAACTGTTATGTACAAACACAAGCACGCTTGTCTTCACTTCTGCTGTAACTCAAGTTTGCCAACTCCAGTTCGTTTTTTTCCCACCTGCAGGGACATCCTGAAAAACAGCCCTGCTGATGTTGATTCAAACCAGAGCTGTGGAAAATAGTTAGGGTAGATGCTTAAAACCACGCCTAAACAGGAGCAGAGATAGCACCTAGGGACCCCAGATCAGCATGGGACCCTCAAAGAAGTCCCAGAGGTACCCTTAATGTTGGACCTATGACAATCTTCAGCAGACACAATATTTCAAGTAAAAACAGACAACTAAACTCCATAATTGCAACAAAAATAAAACTAAAATTTACTTCTTTTCCCTGGGTTTCTAAGTGTTACATGGAGAAGATGGAAAACGAAGTTTAACAACACATGCCTCAGAGGCAAATCCAATGGGATTTGATTGAAGGCATTACTCACGACTCCCAAACAAAAATAACAAGTTTTGCTTGTTGACATTTTTGAAAAGAATGAAAAAATACCAGATTGTTATTCTGAAATTCATCTCATGGCAGTAGCCTGTCATTAAAGGTAAGCAGGATGACGGGGAAGACAGAATGTAACCTTCCACTGACTCTTCAAAAAGTTACAAGTGATGTACAGAGGTCTGATCTGAGCAGTGTGATTTGCAAGAGACATGCCTTCAGCCAATACCAACTCAACTGAAAGAAAACTCTCTTATCTCGCCTCAATTCCAGGAACTTGGTGCATCAATCACAGTAGATGTCAAAAATTGAGATATTGCACAAATAACAACAAGGTTCTTGACTAGCTAACCGCAGTGAATTAATTGATTTCTATTTGGTGAATTTTTTCTACCTCAGCAGCAGCCTATGTTATACAAAATGTCTATTTAATTCACAAAATACATATTTAAAAGAATTAAACACGCAAGTTTCAAATGTGATAATGGAAAACTCAATTAAAATAATATTAAAACACACCTATTCTTAGGCAAGCATCTTTACTGCAGTCTGTTCTTGAGATTTGTAGTAAGAATGTTACGACTGGTATGAGTAGTGAATGAATGGGGCTGCACAGGTGTGGAAGCGTCAGAAGGGACAACGGAAGGAGGGACGTAGAAAGGCACATTGACAGCACATGAATTACCAGGTGATGCAGATCACCACCTCTGTACGCAGCTTCTCAGGACACCATAACAGGAAAACAAGCAGCAGCCTAGAATAAGGTGCAGTCTACACCCTCACTAAAACAAGAACTCGAGCCACTAACAGATCATGGCAGGAAGATGGAGAATCGCTGAAGCTTTAAGATACCCCAGATAAGTTGACAGAAGTAGATTGAGCAAACCCTAACACTTGCAGGCATGGCACAGGAAAGAAAAAACCAAAGATCCTAACCTGTTAAGTGCTCTACAGAATACAAAAGGCACATCAAAAGCCAACCTAAGAATGAAGGACATGTTCCTCTTGCCATCCCATGAATACTACCACTGCAACATATATGTCACGGCACCTAATTGCTGGACACAACACATGGGCATGTCTTATTGCTTGCAAGTATGCAGCTATGAAACTGTAGGAGTTTTTTCAAAATATAATCACTTTCCCCATAAGGTCTTTCATTAAGTTTTGCTGCACTATGGCTACACTACCACACCATTAATTCCTGCAGAGGGTCCAGTGTATTAGTCAAAGATAAAGCGGAATTACTCATCTAATGAGAGGTTCTGCAAATATCCTCAACTTGGATTTCAGGTTCCAATTCAGAAACAATCTCTCCTATCTCTTAAAAGCAAACACCGAGAGAAACATGCTACAACTCTAACAGATCGGCTTGTAATACTGACTAGCCATGGCCCTCTTCCGTACATGTTCACGTATCAATATGTATTTTTCCTTCTATAAGCGTAAGTCTACAATTCTTACACATGCAAGCTCCAGTCCATGGATAAGTTGAGTGTTTTAACATCTAAAGGCAGCACGCATATTCCCACAGTGCAAAGTGAATGAACACAGTTTTTAAAAGGAAAAACAAACAAGCACTGCCTATTCTCGCAGAGAAATGGAAGCTGAATCCCTGTGCAGTTGAATAAGGATGGTTGGGTCAATGGCTTAGTGTGTCCACATCATTGCAATAGATAAGTTTCCTTACAAAAAAACAAAGCCAAGCAAAGAAAAACAACAACAACAACAACAACAAAATAATCCAAATTTACTGTGGGTCAGTAACAAAATATCCTATTGTGCAACTTCAGAACTCAATGCTGAGAAAAAGGTAATCTCATTAAAACACACTAGAAGCTTCTCATTATCATTCAAGTCAGGCAAAGTAGGAAAAAATTGTCATACTGAAAAGGTTTGTCTCTCCCTATTGTAGATATATTAAAATTAGAAACCAAGGAAAAATACAGAGTAAAGCATTACGAATCAGCACTGGAGAAGTAAACAAAACCCTCACACACTGCTGTAATGATTTCCTAATTCTATTTCAAACATCTGGATACCCCAAATTGTCAGGCCAGTCGGCAAAGGTTAACAAAAGGGCACCAAAGCTGTGTTACTTCAACAGCTTGTCCCTACCAGGGAAGATAAAGTCAGGAAAGAAACACGTAGCATCAGCCACAACTAAAGCTACTCGAAGCATGTTTTGAGAAGACAAAATAAAGCTGCAGCCTCTATCCTGCCACCTGCCATTTGCTCCTGAAGCCACAAAGCAAGGCTTTGGCAGGGGGTGAAGCTGGTAGGAGCTGTGCCACCAGGACGTTTCCAACGGGGAGCAGAGGAAGGAGAAGAGAAATGGGGCAACTCTATCTGTTTTCCTCTCTTCACATGGAAATATTGCACCAAGCAATGGACTCCAGCTGGAAACCTCATTATGTAAGTAATATAATTTAGGATGTTAGAGAAAGTCAGTTACAGCCCATCTCCTCAATAAAAGCCTACTCCCTGATAATTTTCTTAGAATATGACAATGTCATCTTCGCATGTGGTTTCTGAGCAATAGTCACAAGAAATTCAAGCAAGGCACACTGCATCTCAACCACAGCATCAGTGAAGAATGACAACAACAGAGTGCGCAATACCTGGCTTATTCTAATTAAATGTCCTTCCTCCAATAATCGTAAAATGTTGAGTAGCATTTCACAATAGCTTAACTTAAAAATTTTGCAACAAACATGCTTAACTAGTATCTTTTGTGAAACAGAAATGGAAACCACAAACTGAAGAGCATGCACTGCTTGCTGTAAAAACCATGAACTGTTGACTTAAAAAACATGTTGCTCAAGAGATATTTTAGCACTGTATTTAATTCATATTATGCCTTTAACACTGAAAACGATGTATTTCAAATATGAAGCAAATAATCCCCTTCCTCATGAGCACATCAGTTAGTGAAACAAAGGAATAAAGCCAGTAAGAAGTGAGCTGCCATTTCAATTTCTACATTATAAAAAAGAATGAGACATGTTAACATCATTAGAGAGAAGACTGACAAATTTGGGGGGTTCTTTCTTCATGTCTACAATAGGCCAGGACCACTAGCACTGTCATGTTCTAGTCCTCTGGATCCTTAGAGATCTGTATCTAAGTTATGTTGGGGAGCTGCTACCTTCATGATACACAGTATTTCCACAGTAAATACTAAAAATTCTTTTCCCATTGCAAAACCATTTAGAAATGATGTTGATTTTTCCCCTCAGCCCCTCATCCAAGCTCTATTTCAAGGGATGTTCATGAATTACCAAATACCATAACAAAACCAAGCATTCCACACCACCACCTGTAAGGTGAATCGGGCTTGTCTTGAACGGCTGCCTGTATCTGTGTGTTAGCAACGAGCACCTCAGCCCACATCATTTTATACCATCCAAACCGAGACTGCATTTATCAATGTTTCAAAAGATAAATTTCAGTATCTCAATACATAGTGAATGCTACAAAGTTATCACATTCTGAAGTCCCAGGTTTACCATGCGTTGGATTTATTTTTTTTTGCTGAACCACAGAGAGAAGGTCAAAACAAAGCCTGTGCAAAAGCATATATTTAACCTGTTTTCTACAAAGTTTGAGTATAGGTATGTTACATGCATACATATACAGTCAAATCCATGGGCCACAAATGCAATTACATGCAATAGGACCAAAAGAGGCTATATAACTTTCATATGTATAGAAACAAAATAACCATAGCTTCCACTTCTCAAGTAAAAGTTCAACAATTTAATTTGCATTGCACAACTCCTTAAATTTTATGGTCTTTATCTTGAAGAGCTTCCCATATTAAATGTCTTTGCTGGTTCAGTCCAACACAGTTCATGTAACTAAGCTAGCAAATGTGTCCAATACTGGCTGAACAAGAGACCTTCTACTAATAGCAAGAAATAAAACACGAAAAGAAGAAATCTCTGAAAGAATAATTTCAAGTTCAGATATTAAATGTCGAAGTGGCAGCATCTGAAGCTAAGGACAATCTGAAGGAAAGATTCCATTTTCTGCTGCTTTCCTTGTATAAGAAGTTACACCACCTGGATTCAGCATCCAAGTTAAACATGTATTTGTTTTCTGAAATGAAGTGAAAGAGAAGTTTTCATTGTACTTATGATACATCCATGGTTACATCTTTTCTGACTCTAAATAACATTTCTGACTCTCCTTCATTTTTTGGCGTTACAGGTATCAATCAACATCTGCACAGAGAAAAATTTCTTATTTGACAACTAGTATAAGGTAAATGCATACAAACTAGAAGTCTATTACAGAAATGGGCTACTTTAAAGGTATTTTCATAAAAAAAGCACAGGGAAAGACAAAATAAGAACTGGAGGCATATTAATTTTTTATGAGAAAAAGCCACGCTACCCACTATGATAAGAGGTATTCACAAAATGCTTCTACAATGAGTTTTGCTATATTTTAGACAATTTATTTAACACTGTCCTTCTGTAAAAAATGAGCTTCTACATCTTCACTACTAAATTTCCCTTGAGATCATGCTAATAAACTACAATACACCCAAGAAAAACAATAGACTTTTTCCTATTTGGACCAAATGTGTATACAGTTTGTTAGTTAGTATTTGTGTTATGTTGGTAGCTGGAGGCACTAACGAGGGTCAGTTTCCATTGTGCTGTGAGCTGTTAAAACCAATACATGAAAAAAGCTGATTATTTATCCTGTTAAAAGCAGTTATCAGACATTATCTCTTAGGAAAGTTTCAAATTCAAACACATACTTGGAGTGAAACAACTCTGTGGTCAACTGTTTCTTGCTGTTGGCCTGTGCTTCTGCTGTTTCTTCACGAAAGTTAAAAAAGTTTACAAGTAACAGGAAATGTTGGCTAAAAAGTTAAATTCAAAAGAAATAGTTGTACATGTTCATGTCCCTCACAAGAGCGGGGCACCGAGGGTCAAGATAGCTGCTGAGGTATTCAATGCCCAATGTGAACTGCTGTATTGCATTGGCAATAGTCAAGGCAAGTTGGGATAAATATACCAAAATAAAATCTCAGTACGCCATCACAGTTTTTACAGATGTGCATTAGACAAAGAGACACAAATTACAACAAAACCCAGTGTAAAAAGCAAGAGCTTTGTTGAATACAGACAAAACAGAAAAATCCCCAACATTATTTTTGCCCTTCCTGAGTTAGCGTCCAACATAACCACGTGACGACATCCTTCCAGAAGTGTGACAGAGGATGCTTTTTCCACTCAAGTTCACCCAGACAAGCAAGCATTCTCCGTTTTAGGACAAACACACGTTAAGTATTAGTAGATAGTCTTTTGAACCAAAAACAAATAAAAACCACACTTGTCAGTAAGGACAAGTTTAGATCATGTTGACTTCTGCATTAATCCTGCTACAGCAAGTTTCTGTATGCTTTCCTATGCTCCCTCCCTAGGAAAAGTCAGGCCTGCTAGAACAACAGCCAACATGCAGTTAATTAAATAAATATTCAAAGCTATCAACCACCTGCTTCCAGCACTCAAGGCATTAACTTTTTCTGCTCAATTCATCTGCCCTGAAATGGTAAAACAAAACACCTGTTAACATAGGGGTCACATAATATGCAGAACAGTGATTCTATAAAGCTCACATAACCCATCTTAAAACCAGCTAACAAGAGCTCCTCTTCATTATTACTGAACCATACCCTTTTATCACTCTAGTGTTCGTCATATACTTTTTTTTATATACATGTGGGCAAAATATCTCTGTTTTTCCCCATGTTAATGAGAACTCTCAATCTCCACTTCTTACTAGGACTTTGATAATGAAACTTTTAAAAGAGTAACGATTACTTAGTGTGGGAAGTTTTATTTTCAACTTAGCCCAACACCTGTCCCATTGAAAAGTAAAAAGCCTTGCTGGAACCAAAAATCCTTTTTAAAAGGGAAGCAGAATCAATTTGCTGTTCTCTTCTTTAGCAGCTTGTTGAAAATATTCTGATCTACTAGATACACTCTCAGAAAAGCAAGGAAAAAACCCAAAACATTCCAAAGCCTCTTTCAGCTCTTATGACTGTACCTTCCGTATGCAGGCAAAGCAAACCAAACCAATCAGGGCTCTGTCCTGATCCTGTCCCACATCGTTTCCACAGACCTCAATTAATATTATGTCCTCTCTCAGCAATGCTATTACATATTTGAGTCAAATCTAAGATGTCTTAGTCTCTCACACGCTTTTTGGTGCTGGAGCAATTAATTCAGTTATGTCCCATGAGAAAGAAAAAAGAAATCCCCAACTGAAGGGAGATGAATGTCAGGTGGCAGAGGCAGCAAGAACCCCGACCCCACACCCCCAAATTAATTGCAATCCAGGAAGTTCGGCTAAAGTAGTCCACTACTGGTCACAGTCTGCTTGGATAAGTCGCAGGTATTTTTCCAAGGAAAAGAAAGTACACCTAGCCTACTGTTTGAAGTCATAAAAAAGCACTCTACAATGTCTCAGACTGCTTCCATTTCCAGTAGGCATCCGCTATCTCACCACCGTGTGAGCCACAGGCTCATAACGAACCGTCACCAGCTCTTTACTTCAGCAAATTCAGTAGGAGCCTTTTCCACCTGCAGCCATGCTGAATTACAAACTGTTAATATTCTAATTCCACTCCACCATTCACATTCCTTAAATTCATATACGCAGAGGTGGATTTTATTCTTTTCCGCACCATAACCCAAACTAGATTTTTAAAATCTTTATTTAGTAGCCTATTTTTTGAACCACAAACAACCAGAAGACATTCTGACTAGTAAGGACAAGCTAGAGGTTAACCTGCTAATCTGAAGTGTGAGTTTAATTGAGGGAGGATTATGTGTTAGAAATTTAGCACTACTGTATTCAGAATGAGGCCTCCTTTGGTGAAGGGAAATCGTTGTCCTCATCCTGCTAAAACCGGCAAGACATTTTCAAATAGGTTTTAACATGCTTTTCATGCAAATACCCATAATGTGAGACCAAGCGTAGTTTTGTCCAAATTACTCCCACCCCTCAAAAAGCCTCTTCTTTCAAGCCTTTGATTATGTAACAAAACAAACCTGAAACGTCTAGCCCAAAATGGTGCCTCCATCTTCCTCATCATTTCTATTGTATCTGACCCTGGTCAGGGCAAAGAGGGGGCAGCCAGCACTAAGAGCCCAACAGGAATGTCACATCCCCAAAGCAAGCATATGGCAGCACAGCATGAGAAACGCTGAGAAAGCCCGATACTTACTTTTTCTAATTTTACTAAATCTGTTTGGTTGGAGAGGTTTCCTAAAATTATGCAATTTGATCAAGTCTGAGAGGAGGGCAGAGAAGAACTGTTTTGTCTTTCAACTACAGATAACAGCAGCAATGCAGTCTAAAAAAAATTAGATCCCTTTTTAGTGTTGCTCATTTTCTTAAAACAGGTTTCAGATGGTTATACATGCATGCAAGTTCTTGTTCCAAAATGCTGAAAAAAGACTGAATATAGCTGAGTCCCCATTTTGATTGATGAGGAGAAAGGTGGAGGTGTTACTCCATAAACTACCAGGGGAGCTATTCTTTCCAGAATCAGAAGCCTTCCTTGTTCAACTGTATCACTAAAGTGTAATAGATTTGCATTTGTTTGCAAAGAAAAGTGTATCTTGTATGTTTAGCAACAAACTTAACTGATTTTCAATGTCTGTAAATACTGCTTGTAACACACCAGTGCTCCAGGAGCCTACATAGCTGGGGACCTGTAACTACAGCCCAGTCAGAAAGTTCAAATACAGGTATGTGAAGTCATGAAACAAGAGTTGGCCTCTCAGGCCCTGGTAATATTTTCTTCTCTAAAATACACAATCAGTCCTTAATGATCTGGCTCAAGGCTTAAAGAGTCTCTAAAAGATAATTAGCTCCCTAAAGCATGCGAGGCTTACTAAGCAGTGGAGAACTACAGCCACTGCACTAACTTCTCAAAGCATCAATATCATGGAGTACTTAAATCAGTCCCAAATGTGTTCATACTAAAGTCAAAAAGATTTCCAGAATAGTATTTAAAAGTTGATTTTAACAGGCCCTGTCCTTGTACTTTTTTTACCTTGTTAACTATTGAACTGAAGTGCGCACAGGTTTATAACCCAGGCTTTTCCAAATCTCTGCAAAATGCAGCCATGTAACATATGTAATCACAAGCAGTCCATAATCCTTTTATCTTCTAAATACTATACAATGGAAAACACTCTTTTCTATATGGTCTGCTTTTTCTCTGCATTTATAACATCATGTCAAGCAGCTTTTAACATTCTCTTTTACAGCAGAGATGGGTGCAAGAAAAGGAATGCACTCAAATGCAGCAAAAACCTTCCACTAACAAACACCATTTAAATCACAGAATCCTTCACCTACAGCTATGTCTTCCATCAACCTAAGACAATAAAAGCATGCATGACAATATTCAGTGAGCTTAAAAAGAAGAAAAAAAACTTACCAGGCTGGTAAGTTTTTAAATGAAGACTTCCAGTTCAATAAATTTTTTTTTTCTAAGCATATAAAATCCTTCTGCAGCATTTGGAAGCCAGAGAGCACAACGCTATGCTGCACCGTAAAGCTTAACCAACTATATAACAGTGAAACTGGCATTGCTCAAGCTGAGAAATGTTAACTAGTAAAATGAACATAAAAATAAAATTCATTGAAGTGTTTTGTAATACAGATGAGCATAGCTATATGAAAAATGAAATCTCAAATGCTGAAGCAGAAAACCCTTCTAGAAATTTTTGCCAGAAAAATGCTGAACCTCCAAAAAAAAACCCACCCAAACAGAAGTATTCAGTGTTTTCAACTAGTTAATTTGTACACTTTATAGCAAAGATTAGAGTGCTTTCTAAAAGAATTTATTTATTTATTTATCAAACAGAATGAGCTATGTTGTGCTACAAAACTAATTTAAAAACTAATTTTGGTTAATGGTGTGTGATCGCTGGGACCTTTAGAGATCTCCCCTGATTGTAAAAATGTAAGCATTGTGCATAAAATCTATCCCAGTCAAGGCTTTGATGAAGCCAGAGTGCAGACGACACATAAGCTTCTCCGGTTGTTCTTAGAAAAGAACTGTGATTTAAAATTCTAGTTAATAGATTTACAGCCTTCATTCACAACAAGTAACTCCTATTATCTGGGGAAGATGTTTCTCTTGCACAGCGAATATAGCATATATCTTTAACACAAGCATTTCCTCAATCTGTGAGCATGTGAGCCTTTCATCACGGCAAAATGGTAAGATTTCCATCAACGTTATCTGGAGGGTCTGTGCAAAAAGGAATATTACTGGCAACTTCTCTTAAAAAAACCTCAAGTGCCAAGTTTCCTTCCACCCAATGAAGCTTGTTCCACAGGCATTTTTACTTCACAGAATCCAGTTCTTCCCCAGACTTCTTCAATACAAGAAGAGCAGAAAATAGAGCTAGAAACTCCTAGCTACAGTTCTCAGTGCTGTCCTGTTAAGTAATCCAACACAAACACTGAAAGTCATGGCAACATACTATTTCTGTAAAGTGCAATAAACAACAAGGCTATCACACTCATCTCAGAAACGCAGTGGAAGTGATCTTCTTATGCTAATAGGATCTATTAAAAAAAAAAGAGCTTTGAGATATTTATATTTCCTCTTCCAGAGGTACCTCACAGCTTAAACTTTACTGTATGAACAGTATAAGCAAGTGTAAATCACAGTCTACTTTTACACTGGCTGCGGCAAAGACCACCAACAACCTCCTGGGCTGCATTAGGCATTGCATCACCAGCAGATGGAGGGAGGTGATCCTTCCCCTCTGCTCAGCACCGGCGAGAGCCACATCTGGAGCACTGGGTCCAGTTCTGGGCTCCCCAGCAGAGGTGAGACAGGGATAAACTGGAAGGCGCCCAGGGAAGGACCACAAAGGTAATCAAAGATGTGGAGCATCTGACATACAAGCAGAGGCTGAGAGAGCTGGGACTGTTCAGCCTGGAGAAGAGAAGGGTCTGGGGAATCCCACCAATGTGTATGAACACCTGATGGGGAGGGGGATGGGAGAGAGAGGATATGACAGAGCCTGGCATTTCACAGTGGTGCCCAGTGACAGGAAAAAGGGCAACAAACAAATTGAAATACAACATACGAAGTTTAAACCTAAGACAACCCTTTTTTACTCTAAGAATAGTCAAGCACTGGAACAGGTTGCCCAGAGCATTTGTGGAGTCTCTTGAAGATACTCAAAACCTGCCTGCACACAGCCCTCAGCCACCTGCTCCAGTCGCCCCTGCTTTGAGCAGGGTTGAACAAGACAATCTCCAGAGGTCCCCGACAACCTCAGCCATTCTGTGATTCTGTGTATGTAGTACTACCTGTACTACATTGTTACATCGTAGGGATAGACAAAGGGACATAATTCATTCATCTCTACATATACCATGTGCTAAGTGATTGCTTATCAACTGCACAAGTAATACCATACACCCACACTAGCTCCCGTGCCCTTGTCTCCCTCTCCCCCCTGTACTCCAAGCTCTCACTTCCCCCTTCCAAGAAGCACATGTTCTCATTTCATAACAGCTGTGATTTGGAGCTATTTAAACAACAGACCACCTCCTGCTCCTCCTACCTTAAGGTAGGATCCTGCCAAAACCAGCTACTAGCAAATCTTTCATTGCAAGTGTTTTCAGCCACAGGGTTACATGCACTTGTGAATTCTGGGGAGTTAGGGCTGGGAATAATGCATATTCTGTGATATTTAGCAAAGTATTGAAACAAGAACAGAGTTAGTGCAACATAACTGAGCCCCTCTATACCGAATGAGGACTGTTTCTCTGTGGTGTTCTTTGCCTCACTTCTTAATGTTAGTTTCTTCCTTCTTTTGCTTCTTTTTACTTGTTCAAAGGATTCTTTTTCTTTGCCTAGCTATTTGCTTTACACGGTCGTCTCAGTCTTCATAAACTTGCTTAGTGGAAGTTATCTGCTTTAGTTTATTCTCTTTATTTCCTACTTGTCCTTGAATTAACCTTCATTTTTCTGAAGGATACTAATTATTATTTTTTAAACTCCATCTACTTAATTATACTGGGAATTCTTTATTACTATTGCCTACCTCTGCCTTTAATCTTATTTTACGATTAACCAACTGAGGAAATCTGCACAGGAAAAGCTCTCAATTCCCATCCATAAGCTAGCGGTCTTTAAACAACTCTTTGCCCTCCGTATAGTCACCCTGGCTCAGAACTTCAACTTTATTGATACTGAAGAGCAGCAGACTACTTCTAAGAGCTATGCCAAAAGGCACAGAGATTATACTGTCAATTGGCTTGTATCAGCTATATGCACATCCAATGCAAAGGTTCAGAAAGTTTGGGAGTGGTTTTGTTTTGCTTTTAAAAGAACATCAGATCAAAAAAGGTTGAACCTACAGGACTTGTTGGGTTCTGACACATCCTTTGGCACATGGTATTAGTGAGGGATCAGCTTCTCAGACGGTCATTCTTCAACCACCAGCATGAACACACTACCGCCGCTTTGAAATCAGTGCATTTTAAAGTCATATATGCAAGGAAGGTTACATAGCAGAAACTGTTGCAGAGGGCAGAGAATAAACAAAACTGAAATACTTCTCCCACGTGACATTCATAATGCTATATATAAAACTTTCAGCCTGTATTTTTTTAATTTGACAGAAGAATCTTACTGTGCTGAATATTAATTTTTCTGCTGAAAGTATGTTTGCTTTGACAATCCACATACTAAATGTTTAATTTGTTACTCGACCAAGAAAAACAAAGATCTCCATAGCTACTAACAAGCTTTGTGATAAGATATAATGGCAGTTAGTTTTGCATCACCCAAACTTCATGCATTGGGTTTGCTGCCGTTACAAATTAAAATATATTCGGGAGAAGTTGTGTTCTTTAGCGATTCAAGCTTTCCTCACTATTGTAAAACCCAAATATAGTAGTAGTTGCTCTTTTCTGAGATGGAGGATGTTTAATCTTTCAGTTCCAAGTCCCATGAAAGAGCACCCACACATGGTTCTTCCCCCTACGTTTAAAGAACATTGTAAAAAATGGTCAGAAACAACAACAAAAGCTGTCCTTCTCCATAATTAGGAACTGCCAGGATCTGAGAGTAGAGAACGAACAATGCATGCTACAGGAAAGGAGCAACTCTCAGCAAACAGAAGAAATGGAGAACCACCAGAGTATCCGTGTGTCAGAAGAGAAAGAGTATAGGAGAAGTAAGGAAAAAGAGGAATAAACCCAGGCTACAAATAACATCAGGCTCATTAATAGAGCGGCAACAGAAACATGAAGTTCAAAGAAATACTTTTGGTCATTTGCTTTTAGTTAGACCCTCTTTCTTAACCAACTCTGTTCTACTGGTTAAAGGACACACACCATACCACATCAATTCTGGCATAGGATTAGTAAAATAGAAAGATGGCCACAACTGAACTGGAAAAGATCTTGTCATCAGATCTGTTAGCCAACACACACTAACTGGAAGTATTCTGGGAATAGGGTGTTTGTTGTTTTTTTTTTTTTGGCAACAGTAAAAAAAGCCAAAAAGCCAGTCTCATCACCAAGTGCCACACCAGCAGTCAGGAAGCGAAGCCCTCAGAGGGCTGGAGGAAGCTTCTGCTGTGCCATCTACTGCAGGCAAACGGTTTCTGTCCCAGGTTACAGCCCCAGGACTCTGTTAATAACTCCAGTACTGCAAGCAGATAGTTTATATCCAGCTTCTCTCTCCTCTCTCCCTTCCTGAGCATGCCAAATGCTTACTAAGAACTATATTTTCCAACCAAAACGGATTTCAACAGTCCATCCACAGTGCACCACACTAAACAAATGACTGCATAAATAGCCACGTGTTTAGCAAAGGAAAAATCTACAAGAAACATACCACATTTATTTATACTGGGCAATGACAGCTGTAAGTGTACAGGTTTTCCAGTTACTTTTATCACAACGATAGTTCTGCAGAAGTCAGAGGCAGAAATCGCTACCGTGTCATATTTTTTAATGTCGTCAAAATAAAACACATTCTTCACAAGACTTCTATTATAGGCTAATCAGTTCACCTTTTAAGAAAATGTAGAGTGAAATAGTTTTAAGTATATACCCGATACCCTTTTAATTATGTAAATGTATGCCTGATTATGTAAAATTTAAGTAGAGGAAAAAAGAAACAGCCTAACAATTCACACTTTTGAAAAAACAAATACTCAACTCTTCAGAAGAATATTACAATGTTGTCTTGAAAAGTGATATAGAAGCCCCTATCTAAATAGGTCAGCAGTTCTCCTAAATAAGTGCATCGATAATCACTTGCGAGTTATAGCTGATTAAAAAAAGAACACACTGCACCTTACAAATCCATTCTAGAGAATTCATCATTGTAACACTCCAACTCAGCACACTTCTTGCTCTAAAACACAAGATTTTCTAGATTGAAAATATGAAGCTTTTAAAATTAAAATATGCAATACTCGTTGATAATTAAGTGTTTTTTTAGGGAAACAACTTACTTGATTGAGTTTCTGAAGTGGTCCTCAGCAGGATTTTTTACTGTACAACTGTTCAGCAACCATAAATCTGCTTCAGCAGAGTTGTCTAGAAGACAGAAAGATACAAATCTGTGTTAAGAAGGATCCAATCTGTCAACTCCTACTTTCTATCATATAAAAAAGACCAAACTTAGCCATTATCAATAAGTTGACAATTGCAAAATGACTTGATATTCAACTTTTAAAACAATTACATTCTTGGAAGGAGTTTTTTGTTTGTTCGTTGTTTGTTGTTTTGTGTTTTAGGGGAAAAAAAAAAAAACAAAAACACACACGAGCATTTCCATAGTACCTTTTTTTTTTTTTTGCAAAGAAAGAATGAAGAGTTAGCTCATTTACCAGCTGAGATGCCTCTAGGTTGCACATCATGGAAAACAAAGTTAAGAAAAATGCATACTACCCGGA
Source organism: Fulmarus glacialis (assembly GCF_000690835.1). Taxonomy (NCBI): domain Eukaryota; kingdom Metazoa; phylum Chordata; class Aves; order Procellariiformes; family Procellariidae; genus Fulmarus; species Fulmarus glacialis. Next base: position 69,015 of record NW_009223924.1, on the reverse strand, counting down.
AAGATCTGGCCTACACAAAGGCAAAAATATCATCAAAATGCATAAAGGTGCTTCTTAAATTAAGTGGTCAACAAAAGCAGGTTTCACTAACAAAGCAAAATCCCTGCTTCAGCTCCACTGTGAATTAGTACTACAAAAGAGAGAAATCAGAATTTATAAAACATGAATCTCTACTAAAGAGAAAAGTCAATGTAGCTAATTTGGAAAGAAACATGCATATTTCTAGTCTAGATTATATCTTAGTTACGGTATAATTTAAGTTCAGCAATTTTCAGACAAAAGATATTCATGCAACGAGTATCTGCCTCCATTCAGATAAGCATATAATTTTCTTCAAGAACCAAACCTTTCTGTACGTTCACAACCTATTGATATCTAAATGCATTAACAGAACTGAATCCCAGAATGTGGATTGCGAAAGCACATATATAAACTCTAATTCTGTAAAACATGACCTATAGTACAGAATTACTAGCATAGTTAGTTTTCTTGTGAAGTTAGAGCTTCTTTTTCCAAAATAAAAGAATAAAGATAATCCATCTCAAATATTCAAGTGCTCTAGCATTCATCAGAATAGCTTGCATCAGTTTGGAAAAGAAAATTTGTGTCACTCTTGCTACCATTTAGTACATCCTGAGTATTGAAGTATTGACTGAGGTATCTTTAAATAACATAAGTCAATGAATAGTGAATAGAGCTAAACCATCATTTTTAGGATGCCTTATTTGAATTGACATCCTGCTAAAGCAGAAGAAAGCTTGCAAAGATTTAAGCATGTTTGCATATGCACTCATCATGAATGTATCCACATAGGCGTAAATATTCTTTTCCCCCCATACACATACTTATGACTCTAAATGCTGAAAGTGAAAAATTTTTCCTTCTGTCTCACTGCCTTTTTCTCCAAAGAAATGATCCTTTACAACTAACTATCAGTCACTTAATTTAGGAAGCAGGTAAAATGAAAATAACACATAAAAAAGCAACCGAAGGACATACTTATGTTAAATGAGAGAAAACATTCAGAAGGTTTCTGATCTTTGTTGATAGAGATTACACCATTAATTTGGATCAAACACTGGCCTCTTCTATGACGGGGAAAGGCCACAAAGGAGTCATCAAAAATAACATTCAAACCTTTAGCTATTTTAAACATAAAGCAAATGTACCAAGATCTGACCCTGTCTTCACAGGTCAGGAAAGAGGACCAAGGTCAATTTTAGTCTACACGGAAGTCAAAACAAAAACAGAACGAGCCAAAGAATCTCTCCTCCAACCCAGGCTGCATGAAAACAACATTTTCAGACTAATGAACATACTATTACTGTTAGAAAGATAATTGTAGGTAAAAATTGATTAGGAATGATGTACAGAAAAGCAAAGAAAGGTACAGTTTCAAAATCAGAGAAAGGGTGAAGTCTTTCAAATTCACGAAGTATGAAAACAAACACATTTTTAAAACAGTTTTCCAATGACACTGCCAAAACTTTCTATTTCTTACTCTTTTCAGCAGCATAAAATGTTTATAAATTCAGCTCCACACCCATAACACATCCACCTGAGAATCGGGGCAGGGAACTGAATAACAAGAGGCCAACATTGTACGTCAGACAGGAGGCTGGGAATACATTCAACAGACAAGAGTTTCAGTAGCAGTCATACGTCGCTGTAGAGCATGACAATTTTTAAGAGATGTCTTTATTCAGAGGAGAGATGCCTTAATGCAGAGAACACCAGTTCTGGGCTTGGTTTCAGTTCCTCCTTGTACCATGGTCTCCACGTGTGAAGGAAGAGAGAGCCTCACTGTGACAATACTCCTCCCCTAAAACTAAGATAAAACCCCTTTCTTCAAAACAGCATTGGAAAAACTAACATATTTAAGTTTAGAAAGACCTTACACACTAACCCAACAGGAATCATTTCATACAGCAGTTTGGATTCCAGCCTATTAATATATTAGCTCCTTGATTGGGAATCTGAGGGACAAAAACTGCAACACTTGCACATATTTTACACATAGGAAAAAATCTCCCAAATATATTCAAATTCATCCCTTCACAGGTTTCACCCTCTGCGGAACAGAGGGTGCAGAATAAAGGCTTCTGCAGAATAGAATCTTCTGAGCAGTTTTGGGAAAAGAAGTCTCATTAATATATACATCTAAAAATCATTTAAGAAAAACAGAAGCGTAGCAGAGGCTTATCCCCTCCTTACAGCAACAGTATTATTTTATCATATTTAGTTGTTTTATTTCTGTATTTATTTTTTTAATCTTTTTTCTTATTAACTCTCATTCTCTCTCATGCGGATATATTTATATACAAGTTTTGATTAGGCATATATATAAATATACACACACATTTATGAGTTGTATGTATTTATTAATAAAGAGTTCAAACCACAACTCTTCAAAATTATAGCTGAATTTTCTTAGTTCTTTATTGTACTGTTCATCTGTAAAAGCATTACATGCACTGGTGTAGATTCACTACGATCTACTGTATTTTCTCAAGCAAATCTCAGTTTAAAAAAAACTATTTACCAACAGGGCATTTTTGTATCAGGTTGCAGGAAAATATGCACATTTACAACATTGCAGGGGGAACTTGTCAGTGATCACGTTTTACTTTCAGAACTTTGGATGCACTTACACCAAATGCAAGGCCTTGATGGACATGCTGAAACAAACATGGGCCAAAACACCAGGTCAGAGTTGGCATGTATAAACAAGATCTTGAGGCTTCATAATTACTAAATATTAAGCAACACCTGGGGTAAAGGTTCTTTATTTGGGCAAGGGCATTGCAGGGACTGGCTATGTGTGTGTATATATATATATATGTGTGTGTGTGTGTGTGTGTGTGTGTGTATTAATCAGTGTTCTGACATGAGTAGTTGCTAGTGTTCAGTGTGTGCCCAAAGAAAGAGCAAAATAGCTCTGACAAATAAGCTCGGGCTTCTAAACACATGCCTACACGGGCAGGGGCAGACAGACCTGAGGTTTCTCTGTTTATACTCCAGGAAGACAGATGGGAAGTATTTAGGTCTGGGTGGTGAACAGCATATGAATGTAGCGCTATGCCTACTAAGGCAGCCCATGCACCCTTCTTTGGAAGGTCTCCACCTGCCACCTTTTCCAGCTCCAGCCTCCACCTTGTAAGGTCACAGCGAAGCTGGGGTTCATTCATTCAGCAGGTTGATGCCCATCGTCCTCAGGAACCCCCATTAGACCATAAGGTTTTGGAGAAGCCTCCAAAATTTCAGTGAAGAGCAGAGGCTTGTGTTTGGGAACTTTTACAGATCTGACTGAAGAGGACAATCTAACCTTTACAGAAGGTTTTCCAGCAAGTCATACATACTGTGACAGGCAAAACTGAAGCAAGAACCATAAGCACAGTGAACACCAATTAATTTGGTAATGAATACGGCCTTTTCTATATCCTGCAACAAACTTCTCTAAGGGGATCTTCCTTCTTCAACATGTTTTTTCCATATATTCAGCCTAATGATACTTTTTAAATGATTGTATTTTGCTGCTGACTGTTTTTTTTTTTATGAGCTACTTAAACAGTTTCCTGTATGTTAAGATATTTTTAGAAAAAAGTTATGTCAAATCAGCATTGTATTAAATGCTCAAAAACACAACTCAAAACCATGGCCTTTTTGCATTGTGACATCTTTTCCATAAAAGAAAGGCTACACTGGAAGTAAACCACAAAGTCTATCATACTCTCTGCAAAACAACATAGAGTACAAAGAAACCTAAAGGTCATGGAAACTTCTGAACACTTAACTTAATTGGGAAGCTCTGGAAAACATGAATTGGCTGCGTTATGCAATAGTGAGAGGATAAAATGGCAAGAGTCTGAAACATCAGTACACCTACAGAGGAAAACAATATTTACAATTCTTTTCTAAGTAGCATTTTTGGGTTTGTTATCATTTTAGAAATAATAAATCAGCAGAACTTCTTAAGACGACTGTGGTAATACTATCAGTTGAAAATTAAACAATTGACTTGGTTTTGCCCTGGTGTTTTAACTTAGGTCTTTTTTCTTTCAATTCTTTTTCCAAAACTTTGTTTTCTTCCAATCCCCCCCAAACCACATCTCCTTGAAAAATCAAAACACACACAGAGCACTGAAGTAGAAGAAACACAGATAGTGAAGCCCAAAACAATATCCCTTCTTTACTTTTTTCAGCACATCACTCCTCTCTGCACTGAAACCACTATCAGATTTGCTCAGCACCACTTGCTCAAAAAACGTGACTCATAATTTGTATGACATCCTTTTAAATCCTGTACATCAATTTGTGTAACTTCAATCTGAAACAAGATCTTTATAATCACAGAAGGCTCTCCCATGGCCTTTTCCCCCAGCTCTTCTTATCCTGTTCCTAAGCCCTCTGCGAGTCTTCCTTCTCACCCGTTCTGATTTTCCTTTACTTCTAGCTCTCTTGCGGAACAAATATACCTCCCGTTTCTCTGTTTTCACATGCTGTATTCTAGCCTCTGTTCCCATTTATGAACCCCTCCCATTAACGCTTTGTCCTGTCCATTCTCACTTCCAAAACGGCTCTGTCCCCTTCCCTCAATCCCCTACTTGGTATTTTATGCTCTGGAGCCAGACCCAGTAACACCCAAGTCATGTATCTGGAGCATGTGCTCACAACTGGACTCCATGTGAATCATCTTCCCCCAAAAGACACAAAAATCTAAGCACGGGGACATCTCACAGCCAATAAAAAAAGTAATCCAGCATCTTGACTGGAACAAAGTTACCAAACTTGTTATTTTCTTTCAACATCCCTGTGTCACAGAAACCCACTCTTACGCCCCGGGTTACTGAAATTAGGTGCTGGTTAATTTAATGATTTCTTGGGCCACCGGGCATCGAGGGACCTCAGCAAGTATTGGGAAAGAATCTCTTTCATAAATATTAGTTCAGAAATGCTGTGAGTCATCGGTGCAGAAGGAAGGTACATCTTCCTCTGGGGACATTAAGTTTGGTTATTTGTTTCCAGACAATAGGCTTTGCTTGGTAGAGGAAAAATACACAACAAGGTTGAGAAGAACAAGAGAAAGCAATTTTTTTTTTTTTTCTTTCCAGACCTTTCCTTGGCAGACAAAATAGTTACCATTTGCTAGTCCTCAATATTTCGTATGAGATATAGTTAACTATCAACTTTCATATAACATGTCTTAAAGAAAACTACAGAAGATTCCAAACAAACAGCACTTCCCCTTTGCTCCCTCAACAGCAACTACAAATCAAAACCAAAGTTATCACGAACTTCCAGGTGGCATTTGTTTGAAATCTCAGAGCCACATTATCAGTTCCCACCTCCAAAGACCTAACATGCATTTACCAATGATACAAAACACTCAAATGCATGCTGAAAGTACTAACTTTGCAGATTTCAAATGTCTTTCAAAACAGTCCCGCTTGTCTCCTATCAGCAGTATTAGGATGTAAAATATAAAAGGGTCAACTTGATTGCAACATGACCTCTTTTTTCTTATCAAATTTCCAAGATACTCTGGTCATAACAAATTACTTCATCCACAACTAATGAAAATACAACAACTTGTTTCACTCTGCAAATATATTATTTAAAGCTCCACAAGGAAAGACAGGCTGCTTATCAAATCAGGTAATGCGGACAGGTCTTCATTAAAAAAAAATAATTCTCCCATCATGCCTCTTGCCCTAATTTAAACTGCAAATATGCAAAGCTGCTATTTTTATTCTCCATTAACATTTCCATTACTAAGCTAATTGCACAAGTAAGCTTTTCTGTTTTCTCCTGTTTTTAAGAAATTGAGTATTTTTAGTAAATTCATTCTTGAGTGGGTAGACATCTCAACAGCAGCTACTGCTGGACTACAGACAGGTTTTATAAAGCCTTCCAGATCACAATGCTGTGTCTGCTACCAAAGGACATTTCTCTCTGTCCAGCACCAAACCAGAGGTGCACAGGGACTGTCCACTGAAGACACCAAATGAGTAGGAACGGAGCATATTTGAATACATAAGATCTAGCTAGTTCAACTAAGGGGAGGGGAAAAAAAAATAAAAACCAATACTACACTATTTTCTGGATTCAAAATACCAGCTGTTAAATCCTTGCCTCTCTTCATTTCAGTATGATAGACAAGTAACTCAATTTTATTTACTCATGCGTACTTTCAGGTCTGTCTGTGACGCTTCTAAAAAAAAAAATACTGTTGTATTTCCAGCCACCTCTGAAAGCCCATTCCCAAACAAGTGTACTGTAACACACCTCTCTCTTTTCAGCCGTTTAGGTGGTAGCGTGCAGCTACTGGGACAAACTACTGAACTACCAGTTGGTGTCCCATTCAATCTATTCATGACCAGGAACCTTGCCTTATCACACCCTCCAAAAAACAAATTCCTTTAAAATATAGTAAGTTTGTGACTGGCATTAGCCAAGGCCAGCCCAACAGCTTATGGAATCTGCTGCTATCACTAAAACTAAGGGCAACTTTGAGGTTACTCAGAAGGTATCTTTTAACTAGAACTTGAAAAAATACAACAGCTGAACACTATAACATTAATATATTTATAAATAGCGTAGACAAAATAATCTGTATTTCAGAGCATGCACATTAACAGAATCCTTCAGGCCTGGCACAGGTGTACTGAACACAGGATACAGCACAGAAGAAAAAGCACATGAAAGAACAAATTTTGCTTCAAAACATCAACTATGATAAACTTTACATTCCTCTTCTACTGTGTGACCATCAGTAGCACATTGTCTTATTTACACTGGCATTTTGAAGTGCGTAATCCATTCTCTAAATACCTTCCATCTCTGCTCTAGACACAGCACAGGCTGCAGCCTGGGTCCTAGATGATCCTTGGAGTAAGCCACCTTTTTCTCCCACTTTCTACACATTTATGTCAGACTTACAGGCTATTCCAACTGTACTCCTGCTTGGAGCAGCCCGGGACCTGCACTGCAGCACCCAGACACACAGAGCTGGGTAAGAAGGCTTCAGCCTGTCCACCCTTAGCAACACAATAGCTGTACAAAATCATGAACAGGAGAATTAAGTATACTTTAAAGATTTACCGTGTAATAACGTCAAGAGTCCAATTAGCTTATAACTTTCATTTCAACTCCTGCTGCAATGTCCAGCTGATCCTTCTGCCTGTTTACCCAGCACAGACAACAGGAATTGACAGTTACTTTGCTATTTTGTTCATCTTCTCTAACTTACTAAATTTTCCACGCATTAAGGCACCTAAGGATACTTGAGGTTGTAAAAAAATTTAGGTTTAAAAAGGCTAAACCTAGAAATGTTTCTTAGTGAAGAGCAGCAGCCAATTACATTCTCAAATTTTTTTCCCATTTGAATGTTAACTTTCCTAAGCCCACAGCTACCACCACATCTGCAGCCATTGAACATCTCATACTTCTTCCAATCAAGAAAGGGACTGATCATTTCCACATCTTATCTGCTTGCTATCTTTGTTGATTAGAACAAAACACATAGTTCAGTAACATCCGTCCTCAACTCTGGGTACAGTGTTGTGTGCCATGAGCACTTGAACTTGTGCTGGATTATGCTCTACATTCTACAGTTCCATTTGTCTTGTAAAACAGCTCCCAGATAGACATCTTAAAGGAAAGGTACCCCATTTACGAGTATAGATCCATGACCACATTCTAAACGAAGCTTCTTCCAAGACGACACGAGCTTATGGGTTACTTTTTTCCTCATGGCTTTTTGTTGATACCAAATAGCCAAAGGTCTCTCTGCACATGGTATTATATGCCAAAGGTGGAAAAGGCAGCCTGAATTTTAGCTTATTCCTTTAAAATAAAGACTTCACTACTTTGAGAAAAGTGGATTACACAACCATTGCTTGAACAAAACAAGACCTTAAAACAAGAGAAACACCTAATTTTAAGGCACCCGAATTATCCTGGGCAGCAGCAGATGCAGGTGCCACAGCATAGTTCTCTAAGGCGGGCATTTCATCCTGCTTTTGAGCAAAAGTGTAATCTCGATGCATCCCAAGAGTCAACTGCTCCTTTTGCTTCATTGAGGACTTACCATCAGTGTTAATAATTTCAATGTGAAGAGTACTAATGACCGATTTATCAATCTTGCAGGGAAAGTCCCACTACATTAGAAACAAGGTCAAGTAGCCTGTTTTAGCCAGGCTACACTACAACGACATACAAATAACTCCAACGACTCATTCTGATGATTAATGCGGGTAGAATTTGTTTTGTTGACAGAATTTGGAAAAATCCCAGTAACTCCTCCTCCTCTAAGTCTTAAGTCTGCTTGATCTTCCAGAAATAGCACATACAGTATGATTCACTGCTTTTTTGTCTCTTTGTACTCCCTACATACAGCTTCATACGCAAAACACAGGAGTTATTCAAATGAGCAAATACAGACGGATTGCTTCTATCTTAGTCACTTAACAGTCTGAAGTCAACCATCAACAAAAAAAGTCTTGCACAATATCGTGCAACTAAAGTTCCAAAACACATTGCAAATATTAACTGATTTACCTTCAACACCCACATATTAAATATGCACCCAGCCCTACACCAATTCCTTTTCATCTTATAAATGTAGACAAGTAGTTTCAGAGTTTCTATAATTTGATCATGCCACACAGGATGTCTACACAAATAAGCCAAGATCTTAGCCAAGTTGCCCCTGACTTCAGGCCCGTTCCTAAACACAAAGCAATTGCCTAGATTCATATGCACAAGCTATTTCAGTCTACATCATTTACAGGGCCAGATCAGTGATATCCAATAACTTTTTGACAAGTTTTAAGGCATCCCCAAAAACTGGCCCTTCAGTAATTTGGGTAGCATAGCAAATCAACAGAAAACACTGAACAGCAGATTAAGTTGAATATTTTCTATGGAACAAAGTAAAAAAACCCAACCAAACAAAAAAAACCAAACCAAAACAAAAACAGATTACAACAGTTCTACTAACCCGCCATGAGTGCTCAAACACAACCCTTGCAGATGTGTTACCAGCTGTCTTACAGAGTATCTCCTGAAGTCTAACTACTGCCTTAGAAGGATGACAGCTGATGTGTGAGCTCCAGAAGAGCCTCTAGCTTTCAGGGAGCTCACTGAAAAACAACTGCCTTCTCATCTTTGGTGCAACATTTCAGAAATCTCCACTTGCTTTATCTATAGTCTCAGAAGAAAGCTTACTTAGTAAAAGCGATTAAGAGGATTTTATTATGTTTTACAGATCAGAGTTTCTAAACAACTGGTAAAATTTAAGTGAAACATAATGTTGAGATTTGCAAGACACAATGTAAGTCAGAAATGTTTTCTAAACTATTTATTTGGAAAAAAATCACATACTGTGATGTATGTTAAGGTACAAAAAACCACAGTAGTCAAGCATAAGCGTAAGCAGCTAATTTCATATGCTGACAGCAAAGCCACAGGTGAATGAAAAATGAAAATTTTATGGTTTTCTGTACTCATCATATGATTCCATATGAAATTGCTGTAAACAGTAATAAATATTTCAGAATCAAGAAAGATTGATTGGAATCTGCCCCAGGAAGATCATTTTAATCTCCCTTAGGTGTAATGCTCTGACAAGCCTCACTTAAACAAATGCTTCTATCTGCAGAGCTAATGAAATGTTAACGGCTCTCCCTCACTATGTCTGTGGAGGAGAAAGAAGAAAATATAAATTGAGGGTTGCTTCAGTCCTATCATCCACCCAGGTAACAACCTGCTGGGCTAGGCACAGCACACAGAAACCAAAATCCTTTATAAAATGTAATGGCATCACTAATTACCTACTGGGTGAAGCCTTTTGTACTTCTAGCCCGTGCAAGCCACAAGCAGGTCCAACAAAAGGAAGCTCAAAGCAGTGAAGTAGAAGATTCTTAAGTACAGCAAAAATCCCATGCAAATGAGAAAGAATCTTTGCTTCATTTCAAGTGCAACATAAAATAGATCTTAGGTAATTAAATGCCTTAAATGAGACCATAAATGCATAATGTTAACCTAGAGAGCCGCTTTACTCCACAGATTTCTTACTTTTTCAGTACACCTATTTCTGTTCAAGATGGCCCATGGCACCGAACGTCCTCACTCCCAGAACTTCCTAATCTCCACTCATTTTCACAAGAGCCAGGATTAGGGTTTTGCTGTAGTCTGCAAATTAAAGCTAAATTTTACTCCTGTATTCACAATCTTTTTTCTCTAAATTCTGTCTGCATTAAGTTGTACCTAGAAGCAATTTATTGATTTCAAATGCTTTGCTTCCACTTATTTCTCCTGATACCTAATGCCACAGGGAATATGGATTTAGGTTCCATCTATCACTTTTAAGAGAGTTAAAATACATAAGCTATTTGAGCCAGATATGTCCACACACTTATTAAATTGTAGCTTCTGGCTATTTATTGACTTTCTCAGAACTACCTTCACACCTCATCTATTTGCTACTTTATCAGTTTTCTGAAGAGCAGAAGATATGGGCTTAAGGTACCACACCCAGCAGCCAGATAAGCCTTTGCTCTGGTTAATTCCCAGCCATCACCCCCAGTCCAGATTATCAGCAGAATTTAGTGCTTGTGAAAGCTCCAGACTAGCACAGCAGAAACTGAAGTTCACTCTTCACACACACCACAGATAGATGCAGCGCAGCAATTGGCAGTGCAAGCTTCTTCACAAAATCCCACCAACAGGTTTTGATTATGCTTTGCCTACAAACCTGTAGGGCAAAGTAACAGTTGTACTTCTCTGCCCATTTGCCCCGAATATGACGGAAGCCTGTTCGTGGGAGAAGAGGAGAGCAAAGATGCATTGGGAAAGAAAAACAAAGACTGAGCAAAGGTAGATGTGCGAACACGCATCCCAGCCCCGCCTGCCCCTCCTGCCCTTTCTCCATGCCCTGACTCATACTGAACACACACCAGCCCATGAGCTTCTACAGTAGTTACGAGCCCCTCTGCAGTCTTGCTGTCCATTCACTCCATTTCTCCAACAATTTACTTGCCTGTGCAACTGAAGTATCTAACTGCATCTAACTAAACAAATAGGTGAGGACAGAAGAAAAACAAGACGCTGGTCACTCAAAGCAGTCCCTTAAAGAGGTTGAGTATTTCTGTACCAATACAGAGATAGCCATTACAGCCTCACACAGGATTTTTCTATCCTGTCTCTTCCCAATTTTGATTGCAGGTTTAATTTTCTTGACAGCACCAGTTTTGTTAGGTTCCTGTCATTTGTACAGAAAAAAAAAAAAAACAAGCAGAAGATACTCTTCCAGTACTAATAAGGCTGCATACAATAAGACAAGCCTATTTTGAAACTTTCAACAGCATTTACAAATGCCAAAAGTTCAAGTATGCCAGTATTGCACAGAGAATTGTGGCTTTATGGTCCCAGACTAGTCCAATTTCGTCAAGCACAAACCAGTCAAATGCTAGTTTGAGGCACCGTGCATGTATTATTTGATGGAGCAGCAGCTCCCAAAAATAAAAAGGACGTCATTTAGACAAACAAGAGAGAAGGTGCGTGTGTGTGTGAGGACCCATCTTCTCATCTTATTTGGAAGCAACAACTCAAGATTTCAAGCACTGTCACGAGAAGTGATGATGTATTACAGCAGAGTGAGCTGCACTTTCAGAGTGCACAGTGCTGTCTAGTGGTTCGCCATTTCCTTCAAGGAAAAGGCAGGAGATCTGCTAGAAGAGCCCCATAGGCCAATGAAATAAGGAGTCAAAGTTTTTTGGGTTGTCTTCTCCTCCCCTGCCCCAGGCTCCACACTGGGAGTGTCTTTCTTTTGGCTGGGTTTACCTTTGTCTTTCCTACTCTTGAAGGCGAGGTACGGAACAACAACAAAAAACCTCCATTTCACTACACAGCTCAAAGTAGCCAAAATATTTCAGAAGCCATCTTCACCTTTCTACGTTCAATAGATTGAAGATACTTCACTTTCTTACTTTTAAGACTTCAAGGCCTGTAATTATCCACAATTTATTTTACATTTTCTATTATGAGAAGAATGCAAATTCCTCTTTTTCCACGTTGACGGCTGAAGTTTTATCTGGTATCTCCTATGATCACTATCTTCCTTTGTGTATTTATATCTTATGACTTCACTGTCTTTACAGCTGTTTTCATTTAGCACATGTTCTCTAGTTTACCTTTTCTTTGCTTTCAAAGATGAATTTTAAAAATAGCATATCAAGTTCCTGCAAGTCGCCCAACCCACCCCACTCTGGCATATTATCCACTCAACTGCTTGTTAGAAAGCTTTTGGTGAACCCTAGTGGTAAACCTTAAGCCAAAAAAAAAAAGCTAAAAAAGCCAAAAACAAAAGCAACATTTTTTTATAATTTTACTATATGAAGGTAAAAATGCTTATGGTCATAACCAGCCTTTTCTAAGGGGTAATGATCACTTCCAGTAGGAGAAGACACAAAAGACCACACCTTTGGTCTTTTCAACATTTCAGAAGAGCAAGGCCTAACAGAAAAGAGTAAAACCTTGCTAGATATAAAGGAAAGTGGTACAGTGGCAACAGAGGAAACCAGGAGGTCCATGACTACATGGAAAGCCTAGACTACCTACCTTCAATTCAAAGTTACATGCTATTGGTTTGTATCTAGTCTTTATTTATTTAAACTGGCCTTGAAACAATAACCCTAAGAAAACAGTACAACCTGCAAGTACATTAACAGACCTCTCCAGATAAGGAGGGGAAAAAAAAAAAAAAAATCATCTGTGAGTGACACCTTGTCAGGATGTGTCCAGCAAGATAGAGAAATACAGATATTGACTCAGCTTTAGAATCATCAGCACAGCTTAGCAGTCAGGATCTTTCTAAATTGAAATACAGCTGGTAATTCAGCCTATCAACACAACATGGATCACGCATCCGAGAGTCCCAGCTACAAACACCATGGAACCATCAAGCTCTCCTGCAAGCGCAAGCAGAGCGGTCAGCTTCCTGTCTTTGAAAGCGCCTCATCTGCCATTTCAGGTTCATCCACACATTCAACCTCTATAAAGCACATTATAAAAGTTAACTACCACAAAGTGCTTAACCCCTTGCATTTACCTAAAGGTCCTGCTCTAAGTTCTTCCGACTAAAATTAACCTCAGATGAAAGCGTTTACTACTGTTCTACTTATAAAATCAGGAAAACAAAGTCGCCACGAGACAACAGTGTTAAGTTCACATTTTCACCTTGTCCTCTTCCTCAGTCATCCCAGCCCTCTGCTAGCATCTCTTTAAAGATCTGTATTCAAACTTACATTAATAGTATATTCACAAAATAGACACCACAGCACTTTATTTGTTACAGGCTTTTAATAGCTATTAATCATCACTAGGCCTTGCAAACACATGCAATGTACTTTCCATTAATCATCTGGCACTTCACACACAATGTTGGAAGTGGCTTTGAACAGATGTATTTTGCCAAAACTTACTAGTGTAAAACTGAGAAAGCATCCACTTCACTGCAGAGATTCCTGTACTTGCCACTCTGAAGCTCCTTTATCAGGTCCCCCGCCTGCAACCCAGATGCTTTCAGGGTCCACCACCACACAGCAACCCAACCGTGCCAGGGCTCCCAGCATCTCTCGGTAAGAAAACCCACTTTCAGCTCCAAGAGTGTCAGCAGACTTTCAGAACTTCTAGTCCAAGCTCCATGTCTGAGACTCAGATCTTGGGAGCCCTGAGATAAGCCCCAAACGTTTGCAGCTCTGAGACTGCCCCAGACGGGATGACTTTAGTTCCCCTGGACTCTCCAGCCCGCTGGCACTCTGCCCTGCCTGTATCCCCAGCCAGCAGATAAAGCCACCAGCTGCCCTCAAATCCAGAAGCCCTGCACAGCCGGGGCCCATCCACACAGCCTGGCCACCGAGAGGGAGGCTGGGGAGCCCTATCTGGACAATGAAAGCAATTCCCGATACCACACCGAAGCTGCCAGTCCCGTGTAACCCCTTATTTCAGAATCACCCGGTAGTGCTGTTTTCTGAATGACACTGCCTTAACTTCTGCTTTACTTGCAGGGAAAACAAAATTGAAAAATACAGCTTTTGCTCCAACTGGGTCCAAACCAATTAGGGTTTTTCTTTTACCTTTCTTACAAACAGGGAACGATCTGCAGCAAGTCCATTTTCACAGCACTACAAATGCTCATTTTAGTGAATCGCTATGTTTTGGCTTAAAATGAACTGAATTTTATTTGTATTCCTCATGCTGAGCCACATATCTTTATCACATTCTGTATTACCCTTAAATTCTCAATCGGTACAGGATCATCAAAATAATTACTATAGTTGCTGTATTTGATTTTAAACTGCACACACAGTGCAAACTCCCCAACAAATGTGATTACTTACACACATCAAGCACAATTAAATCCTTGGACCAAAGCAAACACATCAAGCAGAATTAAATTCTCGGACCAAAGCAAACACTCAAGATAACAGGCATAATTTCCTGAAAAATGTCCTGCCCGAAAGCACATCAATTATTCACAAGTTAGCCCATGTTATGAAGTAGAAACAAGATCATTCTACAGCACATAGATTGAGGAAACCAGTTTTTTGAACACTGTAAAAAACAACTTAAAATCAAATGTTTGCAGCTCCTAACAGAGTCAAGATTCTTACAACATTCTCAATTTTTGCTGAGGAACTTGAGATCCAGCATTACACTTACTTTCAAGAGCAGTATTCAGCACTTAGGACAAATAAATTATTAGACCCTGTTCAAAACCTTGAACTTCCTCTCTTTCTGTTCCCCACTCTCTTTTTACAGCATAATACACAACTTAACTTTTTTCCTTAAAAATAAAAATTAATATTAAAAGTAGAGCCTTACTAGGTGTCTTAAAATAAACAGCTGACTTGCTTTTCTTTCACTTTCTGACACACAGCATTTTTTGAAGTCCTACCAGTAATTACCACAGACGTGCTTCTTCTGCATTTTTAAGCATTATTTCTAGACACTTAATGGCTAATCAAAAGATTTAGCTGTTTGAGGAAGTTTATTGAAGGCCTCTGTTCTTTCAGGCAGGCCATAACTTCAAGAAATTCTTGCAAAGCTTAAACTATTCAAAAAGTTAAGGCATGCACTAAAAAGGTACAGATCTTTCATTACTACGCTCAGGCTGAAGATTTAAATTAAGTATGGGCAGTAACTGTGTGCCAAAAATACATCAAAGATGACACCAACAGCTTCTGAATTTTCACAGGGCCTCTGTTTGAGATTAGGAAGGAAGAAGACTCAGCTTAAGACCATGTTTAGAAGGCACACAATAAAGCCACAGAAGGGTACACTTCTTTCAACATATTACTATCCACAAACCTGTATGAAATTAATTACTAGAAAAAGTGCCACTAGAACACATAAACAGGCATGCTTACTGACCGATCCATTTAAAACAGATGATTAGTGAAATAGATGGTTAAGTGGTAGAATTTAATCGCTTAAATCCATTTGCTAAAGCAGGTAAAAGCCAAGCATAACATTCCCCTTCCACTGACACACAGGAGTCTTCTGCGAAGTATGAAGAGTTGAGTATTTGCTAGGAAACTGAAACCTGTAAGACCTCTGTAAAATGCAGATATTCTGTTCCTGACACCCTCGGTTTCACAGAAGATTTCAGTTTCAACATACGCATTTAAGTGGTCTCTATTGTACTACAGAAGCAAATTTGATACACGCTGTTAGGATGACTACCTCAAATAGGAAAAATTATTATGCCTCTTTCAAGCAGGTGCATACTTAACACCAAAGGCTTTGAAAAAAGAGTGTGTATCATTCCTTTTAGAAGTCATGAATGTTTACTACTTCATTTTAATAATATACTGCAAATAATACAGTACCGAAGTCTTCCAGTTGCTTTTGTTTCTCTATTTATTTGGTAATTGCACATCCAATGCCTTTTTACCATGCATGAAAATATTAAAGGAATTTTACTAGCAAAAGTAATCCTAGCCAGCAATTATTTGGTATTTGTTGCCCATATATGGAAGAAAATTAATTAATGTAAGTACAAATAATCAACACACATCAGTCTGGAGGTAAACTCCAATATGACCTGTAAGGTTGTTTTGGTTTAGGTTTGGTTTTTTTCCAATCCCCTCGAAGAAACTGCCACTGCATTTAAAAGAAAAATTCTAGAAGTGCTTAAATCCTTCCTTATTTTTTATGCATGTATTGCCACAACAGAGTCATTAGCCAGAGTATTGTCTTCAGTTTGTTTTATATTATCTTCTGATGCATTAAATAATCCTGTTAAAAGACTGAAAAAACATGCACCTTATATTTTTCGGTACACTGGTTTTGCTCAAAGTGTATCCAAACATGCATGTCAAGTTTAGTGTTCCCAGCCTCATAACACAAAGCACTACCATAAATACTCTGCAGAGCTACACTACAAATATATAGACAACTATATATTTGTAGTGTAGAGGAGTCTTGCAAGAAATGCATTCTCACTGTGGTTAAGAACTAAAGATGAAAAATTGAAAGTGGTAGTGTGTAAATTATACAAGACCGGCAGTGAGTTTGACCTAAGGAATAAACAGATGTGTATTTGCAAAAATGATCCTGCCATTGAGGGTACAGTAAGAGGTACAGAAAGATCTTCAAGCAAACGGGAAACTAATTCTTTGCCCACCAGACCTCTCAAGAAATTGCATCAACACAGACTAATATAAAGCATATGGGTTTCACAAATATGAGTAGTACCTTATTAGGGGGAATATTACATGGAATGGCAAGATATAGATTACTAAAAATATACTCAAAGTAGCACAGAATTTGCAGGAATTCCCTCAGGAAGCAGGCAAGTTTCTGACAAATCTTTAAGAAGTAAGGACTCTCAGCAACCCTGAGGACTAGCAGACTCTTCCAAAAAGCCCTAAAACTTTGTTTCGTCAGCACCCTGAGCTACCTAGTGTCCAGCACTATTTCCAGACGTTTAAAACAGAGTCACTGGCCAGTGATGCCAGAGTATCCTTGCACGCACCAGAAAAGCCAAACCAGCCACCCCACCACACCTTGTAATCACCCAGGTGAGACAACTCATCAGCTTTGGAAGCCAGACCAGCTACCCCCCACCCCACAGAAAAGTGAGCCTCCGTGCCACCGCACCTTTCACTCCATACGAGAACTTCAAATCGTCATCTATGAGAAACAAGCTAAAGTTTCTCTCCTTCCCCCAAAGACAACCATTTTATCATCCTTGTCACTGTCCACACCGTATGTACCAGCTGTGCTTTTTCTTCAGGGATATGTGACTGAGCAGCAGTTCTCAACCTGTATATACCTTTGAAGTCAGCTGTTTCTATTTCAGAGCTTATGCCTGTGTATCCAAAAGCCCATCTACTTCTTCAACTACACTTAATTATCTAATAAAACAATATCAGTCTGACACGTAAATGTTGTACAGACTATAAAGACTCATGGGGTGTATTTTCCAAATCTACTGTTAGCACTTCAAAGGTGATTAACCACCTTGGAACGAAAATAAAACAGCCACCAAGACTCCTCACAAAAGAAGTAGTTTAATCTGATGGGGGTGAACACAAGATCATTCATCAAGTCAGAAAGCATCCTAAAAAGATACAGTAGCCTTAAAAAAACCATACAAAATATGACTAGATTAGAACCAGTGTTCAGCTACTATTACCTGAAAACAATGAATTGTCTCAGGCATGATGTTAAAACCTTACTCCTATTCCCACTGCTTTTCTGTCATTTGAAATTAATATTTAAGATGCTGGCAGGTTGTCGAGCTATGAGTATGCGGTTTGGTTGATTAATGAACCAGCTCACAAATGTCAACAAATATCTGGTATTTGCTCCAGATAACCTATCTCCTGCCCCCCAAATATCTGATATTACATCAGGTGGAATACATTGTGGAATATTATGTCACGGAAGTCAAGAACACACAAGCTGTGTAACACATTACAATTCAACTGGATATTCCTTCTGACAACATAAATAGGTTCTTGAATCCCAAAATAAATATTTGCCTTTCTGCCCACAACAAACAGGAGAGCTGATGGACGTAAGACAAGAAACATATCCTTGGGTTTAAATTAAAAGATTTCTAAGCCACATATACCGAGCTTGTATCACATAAGTGCATACCAACTCTACAGCAAACTGTAAAAAGGTAAACTCTTAGATTCAGACCAAAACTACATGGAATACTAAAATTCAAGTTGCCTTTTGCTAGATATAAATATTCTTCATCAATCTTCTTTCTTTCTTTCCCATAGCAATCATCTAGAGATAGTGCATCCCTGGTTTAGACACTTATCAAAGATCTCAGGATAGGCTTAGCACACTAACAATACATCAAAACACTTGGTAGTTAGTTAAGGGCCTCCCTGCTGACTAAGATCTTTGTGGGAAAAATACAAAAAATGCTTCCACATGCACCTCATTAGAAACATCGCCATTTTACCCAGACATGCCAGCATTCTGCCACAGTGAGAACATCTAAGGGGTTAAGGAACCAACAACTATACATCAGGGAAAAACTGATCAGTATAGGAAACCAAAAGACTGTCACTGGCTGGTAAGTGCTGCTGTAGTGCAAACTGCTCCAAAATAGTACAAGGACTGCAAAATGCACACTTCAAATCAGTTGATGAAAACATGTAGGTTTTTAAAGCATACTTAAACATCACTATAGAAGAGAATCAAAAACTAAGTTTGCAGTAATGGGGGAACCTAATAAAAAATACTGATCAGTGCTAAGACTTGAAAGGAAAAGGCAAAATAGGAAATACTATATACTATAAATACAGGGTTGTACAGACCTCTGAACTACCATTAAACCAACTACTTGAAAAGGCTAGCCACACCATCGCAGAATTCACCGGGAGCTCGTTTACCACACAATACTTGGACTGGTTTAAGGCAGTTACTTTGATACAGCATAAACACATCCTCCAACCTGAATTCCATGTTATGAAGCAATGCATGGAAGCAGCAGCACAAGAGCTCCCCCCGTGGCTAAAAATCAACAGAGGGTTGAGGTTGGAAGGGACTTCTGGAGGTCATCTGGTCCAAACCCCTTGATCAAGCAGGGCCACCTAGAGCCAGTTGCCCAGGATCATGTCCAGACGGCTTTTGAATATCTCCAGGGATGGAGACTCCACAACCTCCCTTGGGCAACCTGTGCCAGTGCTCAGTCACTCTCACAGTCAGAAAGTGTTTCCTGATGCTCAGAGGGAACCTCCTGTGTTTCAGTTTGTGCCCATTGCCTCCTCGCCTGTCACTGGGCACCACTGAAAAGAGCCTGGCTCCATCCTCTTTGCAGCCACCCTTCAGGTATTTAATAGACATTGATGAGATTCCCCCGAGCCTTCTCTTCTCCAGGCTGAACAGTCCCAGCTCTCTCAGCCTCTCTTCATAGGAGAGATGCTCCAGTCCTTTAAGCATCTTGGTGGTCCTTCGCTGGACTGTCTCCAGTATGTCCATGTCTCTCATGTCTCTCTTGTACTGGGGAGCCCAGAACTGGACACAGTACTCCAGGTGTGGCCTCACCAGTGCTGAGCACAGGGGAAGGATCACCTCCCCCAATCTGCTAACAACACTTTGTCTAATGCAGCCCAGGATACCATTAGTTGTCTTTGCTGCAAGGGTGCATTGCAGCAAAGGACCCCTAGGTCCTTTGCACAGCCATTCTGCCAGTTTTAAATCCACTTCACCATCTGCATATTTAGCCCATACTTCATCAGCTTCTCTATGAGGACTATCGAAAGCCTTACTGAGGTCCAGGTAGACGATTATCAACTGCTCTACCCCATCTACCAAGCCAGTCATTTAATCAGAGAAGGTTATTAGGTTGCTCAAGCGTGACTTTTCCCTTGCTGAAGCCATGCTGACTACTCCTAGTCACCTTCTTGTCCTTCATGTGCCTGAAAATGGTTTCTAGTACTAGCTGTTCCATCACCTTCCTGCGGATCAAGGTGTGGTTGACCGGCCTGTAGTAGTTCCATGGGTCCTCCTTCTTGCCCATCTTTAAGGTTGGAGTGACATTTGCTCTCCTACAGTCATCAGGCACCTCTCCCAATCGCCACCGTCTTTCAAAGATGATTGACAGTGGCCTCACAATGACATTTGCTAGCTCCCTCAGCACTCGTGGGTGCATCCCATCAGGACTTACGTGTTTCCAGTTTGCCTCAGTATTCCCTAACCCTATCCTTTTCCACCAGAGGCAAGTCCTTCCTAGCAACAACAACCATTTCTGCCCCAGGTGATCGTAATCCCACTTGGTAAACTAAGCAGGCTCAATGACCAGTGCAGTGGTGCAGGCAGGTAGCTTACAGCTGGAGGAATGTGGGACAACTGTTTGCCAAACTGAGATTGGCTTAGGTTGTTAGAGACATTCAATTTCCCATTAACACCATGTCACAGATCCAAGTTCGAAAGCATATGTAGAAAGAGATGAGGTGGCCCAACCAACGAGATAATAAACCCAAGCAGAAAAAGATGGAGACACACAAGTACATAGTCTGCTACTATCAGAACATCAATGTACAACTACAGCATTAGCGAACAGTAAAACACTTAAGTTGCAGAAACTTGTTTGACCATAGATGAAGTTGTGCTAACTTAAGCCATACCTTAAAATCCACTTAAGAAGCTATCCATTTTGAAATTAAGTTCATTACCTATATGTTAGAGGGTTGTAAGCGTGACTGGTTAGGGCAATACTTAAATAATGCTTTCAATTACATCTCTAGAATGTAAAACAAATCTTAAAAGCTATAGCTCTGATTAAAAGATAGCCGCAATCATATACCTATAATGAAAAATGGAACAGCTAATTAGTCCCAAGGAGCAGGTGCTAAACACCACAGAAAAAACTCATCTCAGTCATAGGGCTCTGACTCGTACAGATAACTTATACTGAGACAGCCTTCAAGGGTACTGTTACCTTCTTCCCACAGTCTGGATGTCCAAGTTGTTTGTAAAACAGAGCCCAGACAGCCCAGTATTTTAAAATAAAACTAGCTACAAACACAACTTAAGTTGTCCCTGCTCTTGTGCCAGAGCTATCAGCCAAAAACCAGATACTCTTAAGTAGACTGAGGTGTTTGTAATGCTCACAAAGCCATGTTCAGCCACAGCAGGAAACGGGACATGATTATTATATCTTTTTCATTCTATAAGAGAGATGAGCTGTTACGCTAAAATACACAATACATGTTTGGTCTATGTGGTGAAGATGAAGTCACCTACATGATTAACTTAAAAACCCTGTTCAGCTTCTCTTCCAGCAGATTTAAAATTTTACACAGTGCAAGAGAACAAAAGAGAGCCTTTCACATTTTCTAAAAGGTGAGACAACAATTTTTAATTCCTAGGACAGTATTCAGACACGAAAATATATAGGGAAGACTGGAACAGGGTCCTTATCCATCATCTTCTGTTGACACTTTGTACCACTGTAGAATGAGTTCAAGAATGCCAAGACCACAGCATACGTAAGGAAGCATGAACCAGCTCCCAAAACACTACCTGAATACAGGTGTGATGTCCAGAGGCTTTAAACACAAAGTGTACAGGCATCTGAGGACAAGAAATTCAAACCAAGGTCTATCCCAAAGAATACCCTCACTACAAAAGACAGAGTTTTGTGTTCATGCTAATCCTACCATTGTCAAATTTTGCCTTCTATGACACCATTCAATCTGTCTCTATTTAAAGATACTGTGTAAATGTAACTGTCCCAAACTAAACAAATAATTCCACCAAATACGTAGAATCCAGCTCTTTTGGGTATGGCACTTCTTCCATGCTCACAGAACGGAAAGCAAAGCAGCCTGGCCATGGTTAATAACAGGAGTCAGTTGAGGAAATCAGTAGAAATGGAACAAAAAAGAGGCGTTGATGATTTTTGGTCAGCTTTCTCATTCACTGTTGCTATTATTTTTAGTACAATCAAGACAATGAAACATTTTTAAACACCCCTTTCAAATAACATATTATATATATACACTGTCTTCATGTGACCAGAAACAGTTACCCAATCACTAAAAAATGGCTATGAATCTGCACAAAAGTAATTCTTAAATCTCAGTAGTTAAATTGCAGGCTTATTCCCAAAGCATTTTTACTACAGATATGAAACCTAATTCTGAAATCATTAACAATGGCTTTTAGATACAAAAGTTAAAGAATATTTCTTGGAGAAAATGCATATTTATCTGTTTTGTAATAAGTTTCAAAACACATTTTCCCTTCAAGGTACACCAACAGACTACACAATATACTTTTTCCTGCATAATCAGATCTATTTTGAATTTCTAATGTTCATACAGTGTTGACATCAAGCAATATAATGAAAAAGTTGTATTTTTTTTCCTGTTAATCACCTAAATAGGGAAAATAAATTCATAATATTTCAAGATCAGCCTGTGAAAAAAATAGAAGTTACTTTCTTTGAACTTAGTCTTATGAACTCCCAGTATGCTTTCAAAGACAAAATATGCAAACCGCAGGCAAAATTCAGGCTTACAAACACAGCTTATTGTTCTGCCTAGTGCAGTGTGTTAAGCTAAAGAAATACGAAGCCATCACCAACAGCAGTAAATCACTGTGAAAAACCAGCAATTTCATTCATTACAGAAGTTCTTCAGTCCTGTCCTAGTAGCACAGGGGCAGACCAGTTCTGGCGTACAGACACAAGCTATAGCTAATTAACAGAAGGAACAGACTTATGGCACAGCTTTACAAAGCTTGCCTTTAGCAGCAGCCCAAGCTTTAGCAGCTTTCTTCTCTCTCATACCATCCTCTCACTGGAATGATATAACTGTTT
Source organism: Fulmarus glacialis (assembly GCF_000690835.1). Lineage (NCBI taxonomy): Eukaryota > Metazoa > Chordata > Aves > Procellariiformes > Procellariidae > Fulmarus > Fulmarus glacialis. Next base: position 46,157 of record NW_009223924.1, on the reverse strand, counting down.
GTGGCTACAAGATTAGCCAGATAACTGACCTGGGATTAAAAAAAAAAAAAATGCACCAGGCAAAAAGATAATTTCTGGTCTCAGAAATTACAATCAATTTTATCTTTGCACAGCACCCTTGTGTTGACCTGCTCTGATCATGGTAAAAAGACAAGCAGCCAAAGCAGTGGAAATCACTTTCCAATGCCATGAAGATGCAGGTGAGGGCATTAGGACCTATGAAAATGTTAAAAAAAGTTGATTGTAATATATGAATATGCTAATAGGTAAATTAGCAAGCACACTTGGAATTACCAAGTAATAAAGTTACCACAACTTAAAATTTACTGAAAGCAATTCCAGTTCAGAAAGATAACTAGTCATACACACACGGTTGGATTACTTTGACACATGGAGGTGGGATTTTTACACACATGCTGTGGAACTACAGAGCACCTCACGGTAGAATTTGTTAGCGGCTACTGACAGTCAGGCTTTGAGTACAATTATTCCCCTCTAGTCTTTGAAAAGTGTAGGATTTTACTAACTTTTCAAGGATTTGAGTAATCTCAATTCAAGCTTGTAGATCTGAAAGAACAATGAATATTGATTATGCTTCAGAAGGAAGCCAAAATTAAAATACTAGGAAATATTCTGAACACATATGGCAATTTACTGTCAAGAACACAACAAATCAAGAGCTCATGCTATCAATCATGAAAGCGGCAACAAATCAGTGCTTCTTCAACAAATGAATAAAAGAACCGGGAAGGGGGAGAGGACCAAAAAAACCCACAACAAAACAATCTATCCCTTATACCTCTTTTTCTGCATCTGCTATGAAGAATAAGCTTCAAATTTAAGTACTTTGTAGGGTACAAATGACATTAAATGTGGAAACATGCCACCCAGCACATGCATGTGTTCTAAAAGGTCCTACGACAGAAACACTTCATAGTCCTGTTCCCCTTTTAAATCTTGCGTTTGTTACAAAATGCTAAGTAGTACCAGGTTGTTTTTTCCAAATGCCTTCCACCCAGTAATTGGTCATGCATAAAAAGAGTTAATACACTGAATTCTGTGTAAAGCTGGTTTCACTGACCAGAAAGCAAATCATATGCAAATTTCTTAACTGCAAGTACATTGTGGGAGCTAATAAGCACATGAATTCTTCACTATGCAAAAATCCATGCAAATACCTGTGAAAGATTTTAACCTGGTAATATTCAATATTCAAAATGCATGCAAATGTCTGAAAGATTTTAACCTGGGAACACTGCCTGTCACACTACTTTTCTGTGTTTTGTGCACATTGTAGTATTTTTCATACCCATAACATCTGCACTCCTGACAATACAAAATATTAAGTGAGTCAAGCGATTAGGCAAATTCTAAAAAAATGCTTTGAGAAACATCAAACAACAAAGGAGGTCATATTTATATAACACACAGACTGTTTGCATATGAACCTAGGTTTGCATGGGCTGGGTCAAACTGAAACACTCAGAAAGGATGTTTCCTCCATGAGAATGTACTAATGCTGGAATTAAGAGAGGTTTGTCAGACTGTTTTCACTGAACATATCATTTTTCTCAAAATGAAGCACATGTAACATCACCTCCTGAAGTCCTTGTAAACAGTGCAACTTGAGTACACAGTGCAATAAGAAGTACATCAGTACAAGACAGTGCAAGAAAAAAATATATTCCTAAAATTCCATGCAAGCCTCAAATTAGTAAGCTTACTGTGGCACCAGGTAGCATTGCAGAATTACTGAAATATCAGAGAATGAATAATTTTCTCAAATACCATGATTTTTTAGCTAAATTAAATCTATTTATAATTTTTCATTAGGCATTTAGTATCAGAGTCCCCATACGTTAACAAATATGAAAAAACTGTTTGTTTTAAGCAATTACAAATTTGTAACTGAGACTTGTTCTGTAAATATTGAAAAAGAAGGACAGAACTATACTGAAGCAGAAGTGTTTAATGAAACTCAATATACAATAACATTCTCACCAAAAGAGGAATAATCACCCTACGACTAAGAAAATGGTGTACTTCGGAAGTGGTGGACTTCTTTTAACTAGCTTTCAGTAGGGGGTGGGGGGGAAATTAGAATTACAGACTTTGATTTTACTAATTTTTCCTTACACTTGCTGTACTCCATTTTCATCTCCTACTTCAGAGGAATAACGCAATTGCCTTCCAACGTTATTAAAGAGTCAGAAAGTGAGAGCATGTATGTTTAACGTCTACAAACCAAACAGACTGAAAGAAGCTTAAAATTTGTGAAGTAATGAAAACTTAAAAATCAAAAAGATTTGTATATGAATCATTTAGACCAGTTTTTACAGATTAATACTGAAGTCATGCATTTTCTATTAAGGGATTCTTACACATTTCAAATTCACTTCACATTTGTCTTCTTCCATGACATGAGATATCTGTCATTACTGACTTTCGTTTTGCCAAGATGTGCTATGCGGGCAATGCGATGCAGTTATAATGTAGGCTGCAAGGGTATCGTCGTTTTTAAAACAATGACCTACTTTTAGTCACTGGTGTAAAGATCATGAAAGCTAGTATCAACTATAGCACTGTGCAGTTTCAGTGCTGAGGCTAATATCAGCTTCTGCAAAAGTGCACCGGACTGTAAAGTTTGACATAAAATCTGATACTTAACTGTCCTGTAACCAATGGCTCAGAGACTTTTCTGCTTTCTGTGTCATTCTTCACTGAATCTTCTTTAACTGCTATTGTTAGAAGGCTATAATTCAGAACTGTATCTCATCTTTAATGATCTCCTTCCTGCTAATGCATGCTGTTCCAACATAGAAATGAGCAAATTTAATTTGTTTTCAGGATGCTATATGTACATATTTTTGTTTGTCTGCATACCTACTGTTTAGTACCAACCAATTAGGAATACCAGTAAAGTAGTAAAGTTTTTTTTACTTTATCATTAACACACTTGATGTATGCTTAAATGTTTTGGTTTGGGGGTTTGTTTTTGTTTTGTTGGTTGGGGGTTTTTTGTTTGGTGTTTGGGGTTTTTTTTTCCCATTTCTGCTACTGAGGAGTACAAAGCTTAGACAGCTTTGAGTCCCAACCTCCACTAAAGATAAATTTAAGTCATTTACTAAAAAAGTTTTGAACTTCTTCCATTTTCTATTTTTGGTACCCAATAGGCTCAGAGATCAATACCCTACTGACCTTCACACCAGTCAGATAAAATTTGGGTCATGTCTCAATAGCAAAGCATAAACAGTGCCATCAAAAACAAACAAAATTTTCAATATACCCTTAGAGCTACCTACACCTCACCTGTATCTGAATACTTTTCTGACTTGAGAAAAGGCATGAGATGTGTAAAGGAAAATATGCTTGAAGAACATCTATATCTCTGTAGAGGCAGAGGCAGATGTAGGAGGCAACAACATTCTCACAAAAATCCTGGTGCACCAAGCAAGCCTAGTTTAGCCCTCTGAGGGCTTTCCTCTGAAAAATAAAAAGAGACATACAGAATTAAAAACAATTGTTGTCAATGAAGTTGCCAAAAAGAATAGTGTATCTTGCTCTCCTTAACATTCCAGTAACCTGGCCTCACTGCACAAACTGAGCAGCTCAGAAGTCGTAACACAGGCATGAGAGCTGCCATCCTGCAGCTGTCCCTGTTAGCCAAGTACAGCAGGTGATGCTGCAAGATTAAGTTTATACTCCTACTTAAAGGACAAATGACTCGCTAAGTCCACCACCAGATTTCTCTTCACTTCAGCTCCTTTTACTTCACAAGAAGGTATCAGTCAAGCCTCAAAGGAGGCTTTCTCACTACTGTATAAATCTGCCTGTATTGCCCAAGACCTCTGAAAATGCAACAGATCAGTCTAGCTATGAATAACCAGGAGACTGAAATCTATGAATATGAGGACATATTTTTAGCCACTAAACGAGCCGCATTTGTGGACGACTAAGGTAAAGAGAATAGTTTCCATTTTAACAGCACGAATAGAGGCCTTTTTCTTTAGGCTGGTAACTTGCCAAGTGGAAACTATAGCCCCCATCTCTTATTAAGGATTTGGAATAAATCCAACATCTGTTGTAACTTACTGTCAAAAGGCAATCTCAAACCTGCACTTGAAACTTTTCAAACTTACTATACACCCTCTCCTATGATACCTGATTTACTGAAGGTGCCATCTCACCTTCAATGCTATTTACAAAGAATAAGTGATACACAAAAGTAGATTTATTGGCAATAAAGCTGTACATCAACAAGCAGCACTGACGCGTTCCCTAGCTAGTGTGCTATTATAGCTCAAGCCGGTGTTTTAAATACATCTGCTGCAGGCAAACGTGCAGGCACATTACTATAGCTCAGCTTCCAACAGTAAGTCATTAAAGCTCAGTAACTCTTGCAGACCTTTGAGTACAAGAACCACCTCGTTGATCAGCTGGCAGGGTAAGCCATTCAAATTACTTTCTATCAAGTCTGCACTAGCAAATTGTTTACCTCATGGTACTATAAGTTTAATTTCCCTTTACTTAAAAAAATCTACTTAAGTTTCAAATTGTTTCATTTTCAAATTCAGTGCTAACATATTTCAAACACATCAATACTGAAGCTCAACAGAAAAAAGAAAAAATCTATCTTCCATTTGAAAAAAATACAGCAACTGAAACACTTAAAGTTTCATTAAATATCACTTCACAAAAAAGTGAAAAAGATCCTTATACAGTGTTACGAACTATACTTTTAATGGTTTCTATACAACTTTTTTTCCCCCCTTTTATGTTATCAAGATAAAATGTTTAAAAAATTCTCACTAAACGTCAGTGGAAATGTTTCAAGTTACTATTTTATTTTGAAGAAAAATTAAATTTTTCTACATCATTCCTAACTGGAACTATGAACCTCACTATCTCCCATTCCAATCTTAATGTTTTATTAATTCGGGACTAGCAGCTTGATGAAACTCAAAAATGGCCCAAAACACATTAAAAACTTAAATTAACACTTCGTTGAGGAAGAATGGATATTTTCCTCCATTGACCAAAGCCTGCATTTCTCTTCCAACCAAGCTGTAACATTTGACGTAATGGAACATTTCAGTCAGAACAAAAAAGGCTAAAAACTAAATCGTTTTTTCTTTAAACAATTTTAATTGTGATAAGTAGCTTCTGACAAAATAGTATAAAGTAACATGCTGAAGTTTATGCCACCACAGAAATAGTAGCAAAATCTTAACCATTACAGTCTTTCAACAACACTAGCCACAAAACATGTTACCACTTCAACACTTGCAAACATTTAATGCTATCTTTAGGATAACTCTGCTGCTTTGAAGCAGCTTTGAATATCAGCTTGGTTGGAAAAGTAAAACAGCAAGGATTCAAGGTTAAGCACAGTTATGCAAAGCTACTTGCTTTCTATTTTACTGTAGTGGAAAAGCACACCGTAAAATCAAACTTCTAAGTTGTGTAATAAAATAATAGCCTGCTTTACACTTCAGTCTCAAAAGTCCTTCTTTGCTAACCATAAAAATATACTTCTTAATATGCTTAAATAGTTGTGCATCTTTAGCGCAGACTTTTGTGGATTATTAATTTTCACATTTTCATGCATTGAAAATCATTGCTAAGTATTTTTGTTTACCAAGTAATTAATGGTTAACTTTTCATTTGTCATTTATGTAAATCTGTATTTCAGATGGAAATCAAAGGAAGCCACTCAGAAGTACGCATGGAAAACCTCCACTTCCTCTTCCCTTCACCCAAGCAGTTCTAGGAAGAGGACCTACCCAGGTGTTGTCGACATCTTTCATTCCTTAAGCTTTTGGCCCACCAAAAAGTATCAACAGTTTTGTTTGGTGTTAACAACTTATTTTTAAAAAGTTCAGAAACTATACATGACATCAGGATTTTCGTGCTAGATAGCACGGTCCCATTTCTCCACACTAGACTATGTGTCAGTTTGAATTTACTTCTATACCAAACATAGACTACACTGAGCAGGTTCACTACCTTAATTTTACTTCATAGTATTTTCACTCAAAGCAATATAGGTACAGGTACTAAGAACACAACGAAAGAGATCTGCAAATCTTTCTCTAGCAGGCTTTGGGATCAGGCAGTGGCAATATAAGTCTACTGTATTTCACACACAGTTATATGTTTGAGGAATACAAAAGGCAAAAATTTTAGTCCAGCGCCTATTTGTTGAATGAAGAAAGAAAATGCAGTGCAGTGTAAAACAGAGGTTTGTGTACAGCTTGCAAATATTAGACATTATGAACAGCTTTAACTTCTTCTCAACAGGTATGCTTTACATTTATGGAAGTTACAGAAATCATTCTGAAATTGTTCAACAAGTACTTACTCTCCATGAAGAAAATACACTTTCTTATGAATTTTCACACAAGAAAACATGTTATTTTGTTACTTAATATTACTGCTGTTTGTTAAAACCCAGTGATTTGATAAAATAGGCATTTCTTTGTTCTCCAACACTGAAAGCTGAAAAAATTACAAGAATATTATCTGAAAAAACAGATAGTCCTTACAACTTCTTCCACATACTCTTTGGACAGTTAGCTGATGCAAAAAAATGGTAGTCAGATAAGCTCTTTTTACTTAGCAATTTCTTTATCACTGACGTGCTGGTCACAGCCAGTTTCTCTTGTCTAGCAGTTCGGCAGAGGGATACACAGGCTTTTTTAGAAGAAGGTGTCAGAAACAAAAGAGCAAACCAGTTTCAAAAGAAGGTGCTTCCAGACCCATAGGTAATGATGCCTCACCTAATTTATGAGGTGGGAAAATACTTTGTTATTTATGAACACAGAATTCATTCCTGAATCTTTGGCCCTGAAGAAACTTCCAGCAATGAATTTCAGAAGCTAAGTTTACAGCACATACAAAAGCACTGTATTTTACACGTTAGCTTTTTGTGGTTTTATCTCAGTTGCCTGCCACAACAGTAGCAACACAATTGTATAACGAGTCATATTCCTTCCAATGTTTCTGCCATAATATGAGGTGAAACCCTCACTTTTGAGGATTTTCTCACTGATCATTCTCTACATCAAACCACTTCATTTTCACAGCTCCTTTAATTAGTTGTGTCTGTCCAGTAACTCAGAAAACACTGCTCATACCACCACTTTCATAATAGGGACCACTTTAAATTAGAAAAGAGAGCATTCATAGGACTACAAAAGCACCACAAAAAACTTAGTCATTTCTCACCAAGAGTGAGCCACGTGCACTAACAGAAAATAACAAAATACAATCAAACTATAAATGCAAACGGCTACACACAAATTACCATACTGATAAACCTGATTTATTATTATTATTACTTCAAAGAGAAGGAAAAACTAGCTTTTCAGCTTTGATAATCCTGGTCCTTGTGATACTATTAGGCAAAAAAAAAAAAAAAAAGCAATTTTCAAGAAGGCTTTGCTCTTTTACTTTCACCATCTTTCAAAACAGACACATTCCACACAAACCCAAGCATTTTCAGACTCTTGATCAGTGCGAAGCAAACACTCCTCTTCAGTTTGCTCCTCCTGTCTCTCCTCTCTCTATGCCTCCCCAACAATCCCGTAACTTTCTTTGAAGCAAGTCCTGACAAGTCTATGGAACTTCTGTCTGAATACACTATGGAAATCATCCATCAACAATAACAGTTGTTTAAAAAAACAAAACAAAAAACCAAACCAAAACAAAAACAAAAACACCCACGAACCTAGAACTTCACTCTCTTGAGAATTTATCTAGAATAAATTAAGATATTACTGCTTCCAACTATACATTACTGTACCTCAGCAGGAGATCCCAGTCTTCACAGAAAGCCAATGTGATCATTTTCCCCGCCCCCCTCTCCTTTCGTTTTTACTCTGCACTGTTGGAAGTAATATGATGACGTCTAAGACACCTTTGGTGGATGACTATTTCAGTGGTCTTACTCGGTTGCTGAGTAAAGCATCTCTGCTCAGGCAAGGCGGCAGGTCAGGTGGACGGTCCTGAAGGCCACCATTGGACCACCTTCCCCAAAGAAGTGAGAATTCAAGTGTTGGTCTCCGCATACCACCCATGAGTTCTACGAACACACGTGGAAAAGCCCTTACACGTGCATGAGTGACAGCCACTCACCTGCTTCTGAACACTAGAACCAAGGGGATATAGATGGAAAGTGCTGTTTCCTTACAGTGTCCCCCCAGCTTGGGCACTATAACCCCACTCCGCAGGTCAATGTAAACACCGTGAATTTAACTCCTCACATTCTGTACATTAAATCAGAAGATACCTGCCCCACAGAAGTACACCAAGGCAGGCCACGTGTTCCCAATGTCAGAGAGCAGTGTTCCCAATGCCAGCTTTTCATCTCAAAACAAGTCAGACGCGTGCCTTTCCTCCAATACAAAGCACTGCAATCCAGCAGCTGGCTGTCACAGATGGCAGGCAGGGGGGCCAACTTTTCTCTTGTTACTACTACTTTATATTTGGATGCCTTAACTATGAAGAGAAGACATATTTTACCCTGCTACCTCAGGGCTTATTAATCCAGAAGAAAACAAATCATGTAGAACTCTCTTGTGCTTAGGATAACCTTGCAGGAGAAATCCTGCAGATAAACAACGGTTCTGTGTAATAACAAAAATATTGGTGAATAATAGCAAACAAAGAGCATCTACTTATGAGAGAATAAACAGTGGAATTTTTTTTAAAGATACACAAAATGAATTATTTTAGAATTCAAATTATTTAATACAGCAATATAAAACTGTTTTGTGCCAACCTCTGGACAGACAGCATCTCACAGTAAAATTTGTAATGGAAACAGTTAACATTCAACTGAGAATATTAGCTATTTAGCAATGAAAACCTCTGTCCTTTTACTTGACATAAACAAAGAAAACCCATCTAGCCATGGAAAAACCCAAAGATGTGCACATCTCCAAAAAACAATAAATTCTTGCTTCAAAATTCAGAGGACAGGCAGAATTTCCTCAGTAATTAATAACTTTGGTAGTTTGACATAACTGAAAAACTAGAAATATGATTTTTTTTCCTGAATTGTTAGTGCATTAGCAAACAAAAAATTTTCAATAGTCTATTAAGATTCATTTGATTAAACCTCAGAAAATGTGTTCAAAATTCACACAACTTAAATAGCAAATGCTTTCAGAACTGGAAACTACAAGAATGAAATTTTCGTAACAATAATCATCATCTGATTTTAGAGCCATTCGTTATTTAGCTTTTCAAAAAACAAAGTTCAGACAACATGAGCTAAAAATGAACTCTGCAAAACAGTAAGTTCCCCCCATGCTGCTTTGGTATTTAAGTAATGATATTTTTTCAAATAACTAAGTTAAGTTATTATACATTTATAAAAAATACATTTAATCCTTTGCATGGCATTGCTAAAGACAGACTCCCCACTAAGCTGCCTAAGGCATTAACTGGAAAGCAGCAAATCCTGTGGCATAATCTAAGGTTTGGTGCATAATTTATAAAAAATTGTGCAATTTCAGAAGACACTTGTCATATATTATATATAAATACACAAGTAAAAGCTCTAAAACTGAGGTCTCCCATCTTAAACAGTGCTCAGCTCCCACAAACTGCCAGTCCCAAGAAGATCTCAAATCCCAACCTACCAGTACAGATTCCAATAACAGTGGGTTTTGGTGGGTTTTCTGTTTGGGTTTTTGTTTGTTTGTTTTAAATCTGAGCTCATACTATACAGAAGAAAAACCTGAGGCAGGTATCTTCAAGAGTTAGAAATAAAAGTGTGTATGATGTGTGTATACCTTATCTTTCAAAAAATGCTTAAATAGGTCCCTGCAAGCTTAGCTCTATGCAATCTACAGCTTCATGATCAAAAGAAATCCCCGCATTAGATCACTGATTTTTTTTTTTCCCCCCTGCCCTTTATTTAGCATTCAGGGAGACAAAGAAAGGAAGACCACATTTAATTACAGTTGTCACCACCTCTGCCCTCCCAGCACGGCTGGTAAGCTTGGGAGAGTCCAAGTCGACGTCCAAAAACTTACAGAGCTTTTTGTGTGTTGGCCTTAGAAGCTCAGCTGAGGCTATAGGGGTTATAGACTGTGAGACTGGATGCGTCTGATGGATGTTAACCATGCAGTTGTGACGCTGTGAAACCCTTGTGGCAAGGTGAGTATGTAGGAGGCTCAAGTCTTTCATGCTGCGCCATGCATCACAATATTCTGTCTGGTACTATCGTTAATACTTATGTACTACTTTCTAATTTCAAGTTATACAATTGACTTCCAGAAGACACTTGCATGTCATATGTCTTTAAAACAATGTGCTGAATAATCTAGTCAAAAGGGCTAGAAGGGCATTCACACAGACAGTAACTGACTTGTCCCCCACTGATGATGTGCTGTCAAGTACTTAAAGCACTTTTAGATCATTATGCAAGCACTTTTCAGAATTAAATTACAAGTGTGACATATGGCATGAAATGAAGGATCCAGATCACAACGCTGTCATTACTGTTAAAATCCTGTATAATTCAAAACGTGAACAAATCAGCTATGCCACACTTTTTAAGAATCGATACGTTCTGAAACAGTAGTATCTAAAGCTATGGCTTTTGCATCACGCAGCTCAGAGTTTAAGTGAAGCGCTCACACACTGGCAGAACTGCGCTGGTGCAAGAGCTGGTGAGGCTGACAGCACTGGGGCACCCCAATTACATAAACCAGACACCAGATCCTGCTCCTCCATTCCCTAGTCACAGCCACTTTCATCCCCCCTGCTTCCTCCTATTCCCCAATTCAGATACATGTCACTACCCAGGAATCGAGTCTGCCTGCCTCTCCTCCACATGGAGGTAGCTGTCTCCCTCCAGACACACCCCACAAAAAGTCCACTCACAAACTGACCACCAGTATAGAGCTGCCCTCTGCTTTCAACTGTGAACAGCAGCTACCAAACTCACCCTCCCACTCCTGCAGAAGCAAGGAACATTGAAAAAGAATCCCTCTTCGCCTTTTTTTTTTTTTTTAACACGTAAAACAAAATTTCTAATCAGACATTGCAAAATGTTGCTTTGAGAAACTGCCCACTGTGGTAGACTGTGGATAAAGGATTAATCATGTTCTCTATACTGCTATTTAATTAAGACATACAAAAAAACCCCCCAAAAAACCCAAAAATGGTTCTCCAGATTCCCCAGCAATATGTTCCAAAGCTCTTCTGTAATTTGTAAGTTAAAGACAAGCAAATGGGAAAAGCTGTTTTGAGCCTTGAAAGGAATAGCAAAACCACTTCCATGTGTTTTAATCAAGGTCATGGGACCTTATGTGCCCTGTTGATCTATCTACCTCTGAGAACACAGCAGCAGAGACCTATATTCTAGACCGAAAGTACGATTCCAAGATACTTTCTTCGTATTCCAAGAGGGCTGAAGATACAGGACCAATGTTTAAAATAAGCACTTCTTCCTAGCTTTTCGGGCGCTGATACACGAACGGGTTGCCCGTAAGGCCAGGGAGCTGCGAAGCACAGCACCGGCAACCTCCCCGCAGCCGATGCCCGGCCCCAGCACCGCGGGGTGGCTGCGAGCTGCCTGCCCCCCGACGCTGCTGCTGCACTGGCCAAGACAGAATTAGTCCGCCTAACTCCCCAACACTCACTTCAGCAGCCTGCCCTTTCACGTTTGTACTGAAAGCCGGAGCTGTGCTGCCGTGAAGAAAGGATCCGTGTGCCAATCACCTCCCCCTTTTAATCCACCACCAGCAGAAATCAGAAGGCCATGATTTGAAATAGCAGCGAAGGAAAGTCTATGACTGCACATTTTCACTATTTGATCATTTCTGTTTCTCTGTTGCCAAAGCTTTCAATATCCTACTTATGTCAGCATACAGTAATTGAGTAACCTAAACCGATTTTGAAACAGATTGAAATTCAAGATAAGAGGACTTTTCAGTTTGATAATCATTACTCCTTTAAAACTGTACTATCTATAAAAGCTTCTTTAGTCTGTCTTACTAAAGAAGCCAATGAATAACATTTCGTGATATCTTTCAAACAGCAATTTTTAAAGTCAGCACAAATAAAAGATGACTTAAAAGGGGAAAGAATAATTAAAAAAGGAGCCATCCTAAAGACTATTTCTCCATCAGTCCGCATCCCCCTCTATTCGTACACCTTTCTACCAGTCAAGTCAGGCAAGGACTTGTGGTCTTTCCCCACACACATGACTCATCTTTAAGACAACCTATATTGTCAGAATATTCCAGGTATACAACAGGCTGACAGATACCATTCGTTTGGAAATTACTTTCAATGGAAACTAAATTAATCAGTTGTAGAAGCAAAAACCACACTCTTCAAATTTTAATTTATTAGTTGAAGCAGCAAGTCTCAGAACAACTGCAGAAACCGTGGAAAAGAGCAAACAGAAAGCTGAACTCAACCTTCAAACTATTTAAAGGTCTCCAACACATTAAATAATGCCTGGAACGGTTAACTTTATTGCTTCAACTGAGAAAAAGCAGACAGAAGCTTGAGTGCAAGTTTTGGCTTCCAATATTTTGTTTCAAAACGTGAAAAGAATACAGCATAATTAGGACAGATGTGTTTAAAAAGAAACAACCATCTAACATATGCTATTGCAGGTAAACAGACTTTCAAACCCACTACAAAAGCTTAAGAGTCCATAGCAGATCAGATTAAAAAAAAAAAAAAAAATCTGCATCTGACCCACAACATTTTCCTCTGGCACTTAATGTTTTAATGCAGCAGACCAGAGAGAAGGACAGATTTGAAATATTGTTCTCATATCTATATGAAACAGAATCCATTGTTTCATAATGCATGGAATTTCAAGTAGATAATACGGAAATACTAAGTTAAGACGAAATTATAGCAAAAGAAAGTATTAAGAAACACATGCGGTAGATGACGCAGGCACAACCTGTAAAATAACTCCATAGTTAATTCAGCTTGCAAATGCTTTCTATCACTCAATCTAATCATATAAGAATTATTAAAACATCATTAATTAAATCACCAATTTATTCATAAGTATTTAAATGTAGTTAAGCAGAATCTCAATAATTTAAAGCACTTACATTTTTTATATCCTAAGGAGAGTGGGCGATTTGTAGCATACCACATGTTTGCTGACAAGGAAGAAAATATGCTAAATCAGCATTTTAAGCAAAATGTAGAAATACATCCACATAATTCATCTTGTTCAGATGACGAAGAGGTACCCACTTAAATTCTCTGGGTCACATTTTCTGCACCTGATCTAATCTTACTCTTTTTACAGGGATAAGACCAGCAGTGAGCTATTTCCTACACATCCTCTACAACACAGACAAGCTCTTTATATCTTCTTCTTGCAACATCCAAGAAAAGCCAGCAACTTCTATCATCTCGCAAGTGTCCCACTAATTTCAGTCAAAGTCCTGTGTGGAGAACCTTACATGTAAAACTCTTTCTACAAAGTATAATATTCCACTAAAATGAGAATCAATAAAAGTATAATTAGGACCTGACAATAAAAAGTGAAGGTCCCTATACAAAGAACGAAGGCGGCTGTCAGGAAAAGAGGAAAACCTTCACAAACTAAAAACAGTATAAAAGAAACATCAATTGGTTTAATAAAGAGTAAGTGTTGCATTCACAGTCTTGAAAGTTTATTTTTAAGAAGAACTTTATGTTCACTTTGAGTTCTTTCTCATCCCTCAATAGTATTTCACACATGATCAATATCTGAGCCTGAACTCAAAGAGTAAAAAAATTGAAGCAACTCTTCCAACCAGTATGTCATTTCCAAAGTTTTGATCACAGTTTCCATATAGGAAATGGTAACAGAATCACATTTCCTCTTACTATTACTGAGACTTGGGCAGTTTCATTAAAAAAAAGTGATAAAGACAATAGTACTAGGTTAGTACAGAATTCACCTTTGTAAGATCTACCTAAAAACGAGTTAGAAAACGCTTTCCATGGGACAAATGAACGTGATGTGAAATTCTCCTCTGCCTTCCCCTACTTCCCACAAGTGCAAGAAAACCTTCCCCTCTCCTGCACAAGAGAGGTAGAGACACCTTGTCAAACCCTAGTAACCTCAGTACAGACCCACAGACAGAAAAACAATATACAGAAACACCAAAGAAAATTTTGGCAAGAAGCTAACCAGAAGAAAAGCAGCCAGTGACTCAGCTGACTTCACATAACAAGAAAAAAGGTTTTTTCCCCTCCCCAACATCTTCCTCCTTCTCTAAAATAGGTTCTGAAGCTCACAGTTTTTTGTAGAATCACAGAGTGGCTGAGGTGGGAAGGGACCTCTGGAGATCATCTAGTCCAACCCCAATCCTCAAAGCAGGGGCAACTAGAGCAGGTTGCTCAGGGCTGTGGCCAGTTGGATTTTGAATGTCTTCAATGATGGAGGCTCCACACCTCAACAGACATGTTACAGCATTTGATTAACCTCACTATAAAATAAAAAAGTCTTTTCTTATGTTTAAACAGAATTTCTTGTATTTCAGTTTGAACCCATTGCCTCTTGTCCTGTCACTGGGCACCACGGAGAAGAGTTACACATAAATCTTATCATATGCTGACAGTATTTATTTGCATGTGCAGCAGGGACATCAGTCAAGCCCAGCACAGAAAGGTCTGTGAGCATTCATCAGAGAAAGCAGCACATGTAAGCAACATATATATTTTAAACAGGGCTATTGTAAACCTGCTGCCAGATCCCAAAGTTAAGAAAATACTACATTTATACTGTAACTGGCTCACTAATAAGCAATATAATATTTGCATCTTATAGTCACCAGAAAGTAAACTGACCTATAGGTCAGCAATGGTTAAACTTGTTTGTTTGTTTGACAATTCCCTTCTTTTCTATAAAGGTTTGAGAGCCCCTACCTCCACTTTCTCTTCCCACATACAGACCCCAGCTTCCAGTTTGTTCCAAGCCTCTGCACCTCAAACTCCCGGCACCAACCCCCTCACGGAGGGTAATAATTCATGGCAACTATTCCTCCCCAAAGGAGTAATACCACGTACTACCCGCTGGCCAACATCCACCCCTGCTAAGTCTCCCCAAATGTGGCATATCACATTCCAGCAATTAGCAAGGCAAAGGTATTGGCTCCTCTTCAGTTTCCACACATCATCACTGACTGAAAGAAATCATTACCTTCTCGATATAGCTACTAGAGAGGGGAGTTTGCGTGATGGAAAGGGAGACAGTCCTGGATGAGTAGCAGGCACCCTTTTTCCCTCAGAACATTATTCTATGTACTACCTTCCCAAAGAGTTCGTCCCTAGTAGCTGTTATAGATGGCTGCAGGAATCTTAGCAGCAAAAGCCTCATAACATTAACCAAAAAAATTCCAAGTTGTGCATCTATTTCCCCCTAAACCACTATCATAAGTAGCCAGAAACCAACTGGTGAAAAGTTTAACTTTATTTTTAATGCAAACCTCCTCCCCATTTTCCAGTACTTCAGTCACCATAAAACCAGACACATCAGTGACCCTAATACAGAAATTTAAACTGGAACTAGCTACTTATAGGGGCTTTAGCAACAGATGTCTGTCTTTGTCCAAACAGATCAAAGTTTCGGTCAGGCACGCAGCATGCGCTACAGGAGCAATATTGGAGGTGGACCAGCAGCCAGCAAGACACACCTGCACCCCACCCTGCTGTAATGAGCATCCGATGTGTGACAAACAAGAGGCTCTGGAACCCCCTCCCTACTTCCAGAGGCAGTCGGCTTCTATTTCACATTTTTCCAAGGGTCTGAGATATACGTGTGAAATTAAGATCTGCTAGGGACACCTGTTGCCAGGTGAATAATCATCAATTTTCTCTGACCATTTCTGTTCATATGGGCCCACTTATTCTGCCAAGTGACCACCTCGCTATTTCCTCCCCAAAAATCAAACATTTAATATCAATGCCAGTCATTCTTCAAACCTTTATCTCTTTTTGCTGATTAAGTACTAATTGAAACAGCTAGTGAAAAAAGTGTCAGTATTACATAAATCCATTGCAACTCATGCATATTTTCCATTTGTAGAAGTTCCAATAGATCAGAAGAAAGCTACAGAAGTTAGTCCACAGGCAAACTCATGCTAATAAGCTACATCTGGAGTTTCAGATTAAACGCATTGCCCCGCTGCTTGACAGACTTTTACTTTAAGTCCTCCGACTTTCTAAGGCCATTATCAACCCAAATCCAAATCGTACATATGCCTCCCTGAACGGGGCCTGCCTTTTTTTGCAGTACCTCTGTTTACACAGCTTATCCCTTATCACACTGACAACACTGGGAACCACAGCAGATGGTCCCCTCAGACACAACTCTTACAGGTTTTCTCCACTCCCCCATTCCACTTTTTTTTGTGCAAACAACTGATAAGGAAGGCTGCTGCAATGATTTACTGCTATCTGAAGTTGAAAATTGACAGAACGCAAACTGCTTTTGTTCCCCCCCCCACCTCCTGTGAACTACTTAACCTCTTAACTACTAAGCAACATAGACAAAGAGTATTAATAATTGTACAAACCATATAGTCTGTTGGATTAGCATTTCAAACACAAGCAGTATCGGTTAATTTAAAGATCATTACTACCTTTAAAAGTTATGACAGTTACAGCAACCAGCCTCCTACTACTAAAGAAGAAAATATGAGGCAGTCTCCTTTAGTATTAAAAATACACCCCCACTGGTTTGGGAAATGCCTTTAAATTATATTCAAAACCATTTCCAGCAGTCTACTGAAAACAGACTCTCAAGCAGATTTCAGAATAGAGACTGGACATTTCATATGTAATTATACATTTACTTTCATGTAACAACCCAGAGCAACCTGAAACTCAGTGACATAAAAATCAAAATGTTCTCAATATTGCTATTAGAAAGACAGAAAGATGCTTAATAAATCTTATTAAGCACATCAGGCTCTTACTACTGGAGAGCATGAATTTGCAAAACCACTACACCAAAATGTTGCAAAAAAAACCTAGAGGTTGGCAAAAGCATCCCAACTAACCATCTATGAAGAAGCATCTGCAAGTAGACAGTAATGAACCAGACAGACCCAGAGGGCTTTCTTAAATGTGGGTCATGCCTGTCAGACCATAGCAAAAGGCACAGTAACATTTGCTGAAGAGAACCCCGAGTTATTATTGCACACAAAAATTCACTCTGTAGGCAGACATTAATAGCTACATATTTGTGATGATCACTGTCTGATGCTTAAGAGGAACAGGAAGGAAAAGCTGCCCAGAAGATAGCTGCATTGAATTTAAGAATAAGAGTCATAAAACATTCCTTATAATACTTCACACCTTACATGCTTTTCTCTTCATAAAGTTGTCACACAGAAGAAAAATTTCTGTTTAAATGTGATGTTTGTTTTACACCAGGAGTTGGGGGCCAGAGGAGAAGTAGGCACAAGGTCGTTTAGAAACAGTCATTTCTGCTGATTTGTGCCATATTAAGTTGAAGACTTGAATTATCTAATTACTGAGATGAGAAATAGTTAAAACCTTGAGTATTATTACTCCAGATATCTGCAGTGTTCTCTTTCCTTGATTCACGTTTTCAGACTGTGATTCTGGTATTTTTTTGTTGGAACAGAAATCCCATAGAAAAAGACTGTCTAATAACTTAAGATGTGGATACAGATAGAAGAACATGAGACAGCATAATGGAAGTACTTGAATCCATAGACTGATCCCTGGCTGGTTTTTTTTTTATTTTACTTGCACAAGTAGCATAGCAAAAAAGATCATAAGAATTTAGGAAAAGTTCCTGACAACCAAGGAGGTCAGCAGATTAGAAATGCAGCTAGCTTTTCACCTGAAGACCTAAAAATTACATAGTTAAAAAGTAAGTATTTCAAAGCATAATACAATGAAAAGGACATTACTCAAAAGTACTGGGCTCTGCAATCACACATGTGCATCTCCTGCTGTAAAATCAGGGAGACAAAGCAATATTTCTTTCTTTCTAGAGGCAGGTAAGACGAGGAAAAAGTGAGGAACCTCTTTTTGCCCTGCAGATAGCTTAAAAACAGATTCACAGTCAACCATGAAACAAGAAAAAGTGCTGTACGATTCACCACAGCTGAATCTTTCTGGAAGGAAGGTATCAGATGAACCCACAAACACTATAAATAGAACACAGTAAAAGACTGGAACAGATCATTTAATAATAAATCTCCATACTCAAGAAATTCTACGATTAGACAGTAAAACTTGAATTCAAGCTACAAAGTTATCTAATGAAGGAAAGATTAAGAAGTACGAGAAATCTATTCGCTCATTCTTTGTTTAGCCAGCAGTCATCAATCACAAGTTCAAAACAAGAAAAAAAAAAAAAAAGATTCTTCACTGGTCAGCAGCAAAATCCCCATTCAGAGCTCATTTATTACAGGTTATCAGGTTTACATTTCTTCTGTGAATCTACTAATAAGACACTTAACAACAAAAACCAGTATCAGATGACACTTCTTTCAGATTCAAACACAATCCACATGCAGATGCAGCTACACCAACACAAACATTTTTATACTCATTTATAATTCTATATAAGTTAGGGTGTTTTGATGGGGATGGGGTGGTCTTTTTTTGTTTGATTTCTACAAATTTATGTCCTCGATAAGTTTCAGATTTAAAAATACTGTCTGCTTATCTGAACTACTTAGAGCTGAACACAGCTCTACAGGTAACAGCTTTGGGCCTAGGTTCATTATAGTCTCAACATGAGGAATAAGATAAATGATGTACCAATAGGCTTTTCAGTCTTATAATCAGTGAACATGACCTCCATTAAGCATCAGGGTTATTTATTAATTTTTTAACAAACAAAGGGAAGAGAATCACTGGGAAGATTTTCCATTATCATGTTATTGCAAAAAGTAATTGACACAGCAGTGTATCAAAGCATTTATCACTTAACTTTCTTGCCAATAATTGTCATTACTGCAGACAAATGTATGAACCTTAGTATTACAACTTTTTAAAGTTCTCTGTCCTGACTGAGCAGTATTTCAATGCTTGAACTTTACTTGACTTACAATCAAACAAATATTAGTATAAAAATGTTTGTGCCGTTAGAGCTGCGGCTGTCTGTAGGACTATGCTCTATTTTAAATATACAAATTAAAATCATTTTGCTGTAGTGTGAACAGGGTTGGACTGAATGGCAGTATGTAAACTAATTATCTTCTGGAAGCTTTAATAATACATAGCTTAAATTAAGGGAGGGGGTGTTGTGGTCAGAATCAAATCTCTGAAAAGTCATAATGCTGTTCATTGGAAAACATTTCTTCTGAGACAGAAAAGCAGTTTTTTGGCTGACCACAAAATCTACAATGACTTAGGCCTTCCTGTAACAATAATTTCTAAGACTAATTGCATGTATATACTCAACTAGAAAATACAAAGTTGAAATCAATTGTCCAAGACACATGAAAAAACACACAGGGCACACTAAACCATGCAGAATCTGAACCCTATAACTGAACTGTTTTAAAGGCTTTTAATAAATACCATTAATGAGTAGGAGAAAAACAAGTCAACATAATTAACTTATCTACTAATATCGCAAATTTTACCTGTACATAGTATAAATAAAGAATAAAAAAAGCACTATGCATTTCTGTTTAAACTAGTCTGAAGATAATTATGAATGCACACTCTGGCTGAACTTCAAGGATTCAGATTTTAAACATTAATTTACTTTGACTGTCAAAATGAAAGATTGTTTTCTGGATCCAGACATGCGGTATTAATACTGAACATGTGCATTCATTTCAGGTCAGCAGACGTTCCAACTCTACCTCAGGAGGTGGTAGGAGTAGCATACTAACTAAAATCTGTATTGAAAAGTTCACAATGCGTTATCTGTTCTGAACAGCTCCCATACAGAAAAAAAATCACTGCAACCTAAGTACTTAGACCACCTTTAGTCGAGTCTGAAGAAAACTGACTGCCCCCTACGTAAACCACCAATTATGTCCCTTTCTGAACAACTTCCACTTCTTCTTCCTACCACCAGATTTTTCAAGGCAGCCCACCAAAGAGTTCATGACCCAGGGTTAGATACTAAGAAAGGTACCAAAATACTTCTTCAAAATAATCTCGCATTTAGATATTAAAGTAATGAAAAAAGTTAAGCTAAGCTCATTCCCTGCTAGATATTTGTCTCCAGTCACTTCAGAAACTGAGTGCTTTTCGTAAGTGATACATCAGCCCAGATCACCTATTAAGATACTGCTTTAGTCACAGCTTTAGGGTAAACATGAATTTGTGTGTGGTTTGGTTTTTTTAACTTAACATTTTTGTATTACACTTTTGGGAGCGGGCTTTTTCATTTGTAGTCAGTATGTACTAGACTGAAGCCCGGAAATAACCTGACATTTTACAATGCAAAAAGTGCTTCAGTCATAGTATTTCTTAAAAAACAACACTCAGCACTAGCTGGCTATAATGCTGCACAACACACCCAGTCCACCTACTAGCCTCATTCCTAGTACCTCATTCCTACTGCTGAATGAGATAATGATGTGACCACCAGGCTGACTGCAAGCAAAAGCTTGAAATTTATGGCAACCACAGCAAATGATTTGGATAGGGAAATACTCAAGAACCCCAAAATGGAATATTTAAAACACACTTTTCAACAGTGACTGCATTTTGTTCCTCAAGTGCAACTGATAATTGCATTAAATACATTCCAAGAAAACAGTGATATCAGTCTTTTAACTCAGAAGACAAAGACAAATAGGTCCTTTTTCTTCTTCAGATTTGAAGGAGACTAGGGATAAAGTGAAGAACTATTCTATTATTGATAACAAGAACAGAATCTTCTTTTTTTATTATTATTCCCATAGAGGCACTAAACTTTCCTACAGGGAGCATCAAGATGATGACGTCTCCAAAAATATTCTCTCTCCGTGTTTCAGAAACCACCTCTTTCTCTGCACTCATACTGAGGGCCCATGAAGGGAAATTTAAAGTGTGGCCTAATCCCTTCTCTCTTGAAAACCAGCCATAGCAGACACCCTTAGACCTCTTTCATCCCTTTACTGGCTAATAAGATCAGATCAAACCGATGCACATTCTAGCCAAGGACAAATATAAAGAATGTTACATCCCACATAGAATTTATTATATTTAATGAGCCTCCTGTGTGTATGTAGAACAAGTTTGAATTGTATGTGCTGGCCAAACAATACTGGATGGCACCTTGATAACAGGTGCTGCTTTAGAATTATAAATTCAAGTATTATAAAAAACAATAATAAATGACACTTGAGGTTAAGCTTCTCCTACAATAGCTGTTCATCTGTAGATGCCTGTGAAGTTTTCAGCACACAGAAATGAGTCTTTGCAAGTGTAAACAGAAGTAAAGGAGCATTTTGCTTCCTTGGGTACAGTATCTTGTTCTTCTCACGTGTGGCACTGTACCATTATATTTCGTTTTAACTAAACCAGCTCAGATACTTACAACATTAGTTTGTCTACTGCAAAGCTAAAAACATATCTAAGTATATTTGACTTGCATCTTTCTCCCAGTAACAGATAATCTTATCATGTACTTCTATTTTAAATCTTTTTCGTTCCTATCGAGAAACATCCATTGCAAAACAGTAAGAAAATCTAAATATAGTGGTTATGAACACATGTTGCATTGAATTTTTGTTACAAAACAACACACTTATCTTTGTCTATTCATCTACAGTACTAAACCAGCCTGTCAATATACAGGGACATTATTAAATGTATCTAAAATTCATCATATTAGGGAAAAATTTTAATAGAAATATTCTTTTCACAAGACACAAAGAAAGCATTTGTGAATTTTGACATCCTGGATTGAATTCAGCAAAACAGAGCACCGATTTACCAGACAAACATGTTCACAAGTCCATCATATAGCATCACAGGATGAGATTGGTGTCATCCCACCAAGCATTTCTTGCAACTTTGTTTTTTGTGGGTTTTTTTGTTTGGTTGGTTTTTTTAGCATATAGGATACTACCCAGTGTATAAATATTATTACAGAACTGGACCAAAGCTGTGTCTTTCCAGACAACGATAGTGTTTTAAGAGCAGCTGGCAAGACAGCCCAAAAACTAGTTACTACTACTACTATCAGAAGCACGGACAGCTCTAGAGCAACAAAGTTTATAGGATGTGTCAAAGAACTGTGTACCTGCTCCTCTGCTTTAATGGTGATCTATGGATTGAAAGATAAAATTATCACGAGGCCTGTTAGAAAGGCATAGCAATTACACTTGCTAAAACACAACTGGAACAAGGACCATTTTTATCAACTAATTCATGGTTAGCTAAGTACACTGTAGAAGCACTGAACTTGAAACAAAATCCTGAGCCCTCCCAACAAATTCAATCTCAACTAACAAGAAATACAAAACTTGAAAGTTCAACTGAACTTGAAATTATATTGTTAGCCTGACCATGTGACTTTCCATTGTAACTTATTAACGCACTTCAGATGCTTACCTATACACACAAAAACCCTGAAGAACTGTAAGGTTGACTAAACATTAAAGGGATTTATGCAATTTGAGGGACGATAAGGGTAAAAAAAAAAAAAAAAAAAAAAAGAGAGACCTGGTCTTACTGCATTAATAACTAGGGTGGAAAGAATGAAGGTATTCATACCAATGACTATACGTCTCTCTTAGGTGTCTGAGTTAGGAGCAGAACTCCCTGTATAATCAAAAGAAAAAAATCCAACACTATTGAACTTCTTACCTCCAGGGGGTGCTTCAGGAAAGCAAGTCTTTTTTCACTTAGCTAATTAGACTTAACATAGGAAGCTAAACTATATATCTAAAGATGTAGAGTAAAACACTTTTTGAACACCTATTTTGATAGATAGCATTCCCTAGACAGTCCTTTGCTTATCGTCACTTTGATGTAGCAGCTAAAACGTATCTTTAAACAAGGATGGAAAGTCCCATTTTAACTGTTGTTTGGTTGGGGGTTTTTTGCCGAAGAAATTTCTTCATTGTTTATTCCAGAATGACACTTTAAAAGACGCTATTCTATTTTCAAGGGATAACTATGAAAATGTTTGTGAAACAGTGCCAGAGAAAGTGATGTCAAAAATCAGTAGACTCTCTAGAGGTTAAAAAAAAAAAAAGAAAAAATGTTTTAGCATATAGAAAGATATATGAGTAGTTCCATTTAAAACACATCTTAAATCCACCTCATTCATCAGGCTTTAAATCTTTCATTTTAGGAATCAGTTTATTGATAATATGGTTTGCAACATAGATGGCACATGTGTTTTCAATACTGAAATACGTCTAACATAATTGGGTACAACTTGGTATCAAATACCATAGGGTTAGTTTCTTAAGTCACACACTTCTTGATGTTAGCAAGACATTAACTAGTTCCACACTTTCTATACATCAAAGTGTATTCTTGATTTAGTTCCTGGTACCTGAAGTAGGTGTTAACGGGAATGGAATTGATTTTACAAAAAGCTAGACTGTATTAATGAAAAGGAAAAAATACTTCTACGAAAGCTTAAAACAAAGTTTTACAGGGGCGAGCTGCTGATTAGCAGGCATTTCTCAGTGTCTTGGATCTCACAAAAGCAACAAACCCAACCCTAGTTCACATGAGTTTTCAACTTTTTTTTTACTGAAGCTTAGAAAAATGTTGCCAGTCTGTATTAATTTTCCTTCTTTGAGTGTCCATTAACAGTAAGGATGAGAAGGGGAGACCCCTTAAACTACAAATACCTTCTTGAATCACAATTCGGGCACAGGTCTCTAGGGAAAAAAAAAAAAGGGTCCTTCGACAGGTAGTTCTCCTGAAGGAATAAGAACCTATAAATCTGTTCATACAAAAACATTTTCATTATTAAACCATTTTCTTGCAGAAGCAAATTAATCGAGATACAGGAGGAAAGATCTCAACTTGAACCAACTACATGTTACTAATTCATCCTAGAAGCTGCCTTACTGCTTCAAAGCAAAGGCTGTGAAACCTGCAAAATAACAAAAAGAGTTACATTAAACTAATTCTTTCACATTTTAAACTGAAACTTAACTACTTTAGAATCACTGCATCATGACCAGGGATCAGCAGCTATGGGTATATATACTACAGTTACGTATTTTTTCTAAACTGAGGAAACTTTCACCTAAGACAAAAGATCATCTTAGCTTTTCCATTGTTCACAGATACAAACATCTTTCTTTTGCAATCCAGCCTCATGTAACCAAGTAATTCAGCTCACTGTGATTTCAGTGTCTTGAAAACTATATACGGCTAGAAACCATTTTCCATTTCCTTCTGGTATACAGTCTTTGTAAGAACACTTTTTCAATACGGATGAGGTTTCCCCCAAAAAAATTGGGGAAAAAATTGGTTTTAATAAGTTTTGCAGCTAAAGAAAGCAAAAGTAACTGCTCAATATTTCCTCAGAATCTTCCTATAAGAAAAGTCCCTGTGCCAGTATCTGCTATATTTTTCATTTGTTTGTTTTTTAAAAGAATCAAGTGTTATGCCAAATCTTCCATTTTCTCTTTAGTGTGTGCTAGGCAGCACACCTGGAACTCCAAGTACAAATTCACCAAGTGATTTCAATCAGTGCCAGGAAGGTGAGTCAAACTAGAAATGTTGTATACACACAATGCAAATAATCACGATACGCTAGTAGAGGTGTGAACAAAGACAGTAACCAGCAAGATCTCAGGAAATAAATGAAGAATATACCCTAACGATTAAATAACTCCACATAATCATTACAGTAAGAGACAACTACAGCATTCAGCAACTACATCTGTTCCCCCTTCCCAAAAAAACAAGTAAAATACACGTAATGATGCAAAAAAAATTCATACATGCACACAGAAAACACGCATTCTGGTTAACATAAATGCCATTTTTGCACTTCACAGACCCTTTGGAGTTTGTTTTTGGGTTTTTTTTTTTTTTTAATGACACATAGCACAAGCTGCAGCTGAAGCAAACTTTCTTCTTTTGTTGGAAGAATCCACATCTTTAAGAGATGCAAACTTTCCTGATGTACGTACCTGAGAACCATGAAAATCTGCCTTGCCAAAATTTCTAAAATGTTTTTAACCATTACAGTAAGGGAAACGGACTGCTTAGTACACTGTACTTCCCACACAGTGAAAACCACTTGCTAACGCTGATCATTATGAAAAAACCTTACGCCATCCTGATTGGACACAGAAAACCCTGGCTGCATCACATTGCAAGCGTCTCAGTACCACACCCATAAGCTTTATTTGGATATGATCTTTTCCATGAATGAACAACTACTATGCTTACAACAATACGGTACAGTCACTTGAAGACAAAAACCCAATTTTACAGAAAGAAAAAAGTTACAACAATTTTAAGCTTTCCTAGCCAAGAATCTGAAAATAAAGCATTTGTATAACTAGCATGAACATACATGGATGATGATCAATTAAGAAAAATCATACAAATCCCTCTAATCTCAAAAGACTTTTATGCTAATCACTGCTTCATTTCCTTTGTGACCATATTCGTCCTGACAATGGATCTCACTTTTTCCTGAATAATCTTCTAGGATATTTACACAAGCCTAATGTATGCAATGCTTCTGCATTATTAATGATTGTGTGGGAAACACGGGAAAATTTTACCTCACTTGATAGGGCTGCCTCTGAACTTTTGAGTCCTTTCAAACAATGCAAAATAAGTCCGTGAGCCAAGAGATCACTTGTAGTGGATCAATTAAGTGACTAAATTGAAAATAAAATTCAATAAAATGCCATTTTTAACCTAAATGTTAATTTAAGCGGTTCTCAAAAATAGGTTTCAATAATAATTTTGCTCAAAGCACAGTTACACAGTGCCATCTAGCAGCGACCTACAGTACAGCAGTTACTACAATACTAAGTTTTACACATTAAATAGTTTGTAAAGTCCTTACTCATTTAAGTAAATTCAAAGAAACCAGAGAAATGACCCATATAATTGCTATAAGCAAACCTAAAATTGAAAGTTTACAGATTGAATCTACACCAACTGCTACAATTCTCTTCCTGTTGACCTAAACTCATAAAAGAGGGGGAGAAGGTGTTTAAAACACCTTTCTTTCATAGGTTATTACTTCTGCAAAAAAGCTTTCTAAAAATGTTCTGGTGAAGGTAAGCAAGCATTAACAGAACTCTTATTATAATGGAGCCCTGTAGAGCTCTTACCGCAAGTCTGATACTAAAATTAAATTTTGATCTAATGTTTCTCTAAAGTTTTTTCTTCAGTAAATTTAAATGGCCGAGATTTCTCTGCTTATCATTACTCAAATTGTTGAAACATCTGAAGTTACATACACCAATAAATTCAAGTTTTCTAACATACTGAGGGGAGAGGAAAAGAAGAGGATACTGTAAGGCTCAAAAGATTGGCATCAAGATGGATTCTTTACCAGATCAAGTTGCACATGCAGAAATCA
This sequence comes from Fulmarus glacialis, assembly GCF_000690835.1. Classification (NCBI taxonomy): domain Eukaryota; kingdom Metazoa; phylum Chordata; class Aves; order Procellariiformes; family Procellariidae; genus Fulmarus; species Fulmarus glacialis. The sequence continues at coordinate 19,657 of NW_009223924.1, read as the reverse complement.
ATCACTGCACAGAACACTAAAATAAAGTGTTCCAAGACGAAAGCTCTAGTTTCACAAGCACATACTTTAACTCAGCATAAGTGAGCTCTAGTGCTAAATGAAAGATGAGCCTTCTCTTGAGCACTCAAGTCCTATTAATGCTCTGCCCTCTTCCTTTTGCAATGTCTTAATACATATGCATAGATACTTCCAAAGATTTGTCCAACTCTGCAGTAAATGAAACCAAGGAATTAATCTGGTTTTAGACTAAAATGGCCGAAAAATAAAACAAATGGTGCCAGAGTATTTTTGAAATTACAGCAGAAAAAATAAAGGCAAACAACAGAAGTGTGATGTCAATCTTTGGCTTAGCAATTCAGATTTTATATTATTAAAAAGAAAACTAGAATACTGCCATTAGGAACAACAGCAGTGTCCCTAAATGAGCTACAAAAGCAAATCCTTAAAAACTGTGAAGCTCTATAAACTAGTAGCAATCAGTTCAGATACATTAATGGATGCAGAGAGGCAAGGTATTCTGTTCAGGATAGTATACAAGCTAGCACCAAGATTTCAATTTCCCCATCTTGAACAGTTTTGTTCTAAAACCATCTCCCATAAATATTTTTCTACATAAGTGTATTTTGGTATTTCCCATTTTACTTTAAAAAAAAATTATGTCAATTATGACAGAGTTGTTCTCTAATAGACTTTGATCCAGATTTCAGCTGTCCTGGGACCTAAATTTGAAGGTTTCATAAAGCATATTTTGAATAAGGCATCAAAAATCCACCTACAACCCATTTATCAGAATTGTACATGCTAGATAAACAGACTAATGCACTTGAAGATTGATGCAAATAAACTGGGTAACGTCCAGAAGAGAGGAACAGGAAAGGTCAGAGATCCAGAGAACATGACCTATGAGAAAAGCTTTTAGGAATTAGGTCTATTTAGCGTAGACACAAGACGCCTATGGGGAAAAGTGGTAACAGCATTCAAGTATGTGAAAGGTTGCTATGAAGAAGAAAAGAATCAGATGTTCTCCATACCCACTAAAGAAAACACAGGCAGCTATAGGCTTGAACTGTGCTGAAAGATTTAGGTCACACATTCGGAAACACTTTTCAACCAGAAATGTAGTTAATCACCCAAAAGGGGTTATGAATTCTCCATCATTGGATGCTTTCGACAACCAGCTAAAACAAATGTCGGTGAACGACCAGCTCTGGGAAGGAAAGCTCAACCAGGCAGGTGCCTTTTGGCCTATGATCTACAACGGACTGCAGCAGTCTAAGAGGAGGCTCTGCCAGTCACGAACACAAACTTACAACCTACTCCCTACAGGTGGTCAGGGAAAACAATCTTACTTAAAATTCCTCTCCCAGTCCTTCTCTGCATCAGTTTACACCCCAGAAATAAACTCCTCTCCGTGTACCCGATGCCTGACCGCCTGCCAGCAGGTGAGCAGCTCACACTGCGGTGCTGTTAAGCTATGAGCATTTCTCCCCAACTCACTGAACAGCAGAGGTGAAGCTCACAGTCCCCTCCATTTAAATAAACTTCTGCCTCAGTAAAGTGAGGAACCACTGACAGCACTGAAAAGCTACGGCTGTAAATGAACTGTCGGCCACCTACAGAAGAAAATGCTGGTTTTCCTGCTCTGCTCTGTATTTGGAAAACCGTGGATAGACCAAAGACAATTTAGAAAACACATTAGTTTTCCAACAAGCTTTTTTTTTTTTCTCTTCTCTTTTCAGAAAGACACAAGTGTCACAGCAAAATAGTTTGTGGAGAAGCTCCTCTTTCCTCCCATAAGTTCCCTGGGTTTGGGGTTTTTTTTGTTTGGTTTTAAAAAAAAAAACTTAAACAATGACATTTTTCTCCTTTAATGAAAAATTCTGTTAGGGTTTTTCCTATTCTGCTGTAATGTTACAAAGAATATTTGGAACTGTTGAGAATATATCGATGTGACTGTCTCAGACTTAAACTTCTTAATTTTTTTATTTTCTAGTTAGTAGACTTCTAAAGCGTACTCTAGTTAATATTCTCCTTTCACACCACCGATCATAAGACTCAAACTTCTAGTTAAACAAATACTGGATGTTCAAATTTACCATCATCTGACCGTCTACATCTTTACATTCACAAAGGAAGATTAACATTTACCAATGGTAACTGACTTTTTCAAAGCATGATAAAGACAAACAGAAAAATGCCAACTCATAAACAAACAACAGAATTCCAAAAGTAAACTATCATTTAGGGAATCAATTACAAACAAGCACACTTTTACCCTTAAAGCCTGGCCAACAAAAGCTGAGGGTCTAAAACGCCTAATAAAATCAGCAGCCAAGTGATCTGTCTTCCATTAAATTGCAAGCCAGAAAACTCACTTCTCTATACACCAGTGTCTTGTACCAATCAACAGCAATTCAGTTTTGGCACGATTAACTCAAAGCCTATTTATAGTCATCCAAGACAAAGTTTCTGCTTTTCTGCTTAGTTTCTTTCTGTAAGCAAATTCCAAAGCCAGGGATTTGACACACAGGACAAACGCTAATGTCTTCCGCTTAAACAGATGAAGCCTCTTCCTCAGCCCCGACACTTAAGGTGTTATCTCCAACTGGTAGCACACAAATGCTACACGATTCACCGAAGTGCATACAAGCTTCAGGGACGTGCATTTCTGCAGACACATCGTACCCCAGCTAAGCATGACTGTTGTAAAGACGGCACCAGCCAAGCCAACTTAAGGTCCCCATGGGGGCTAGGCTGTTTGGTCACAGCATCTATCCCACTTTCCGCAAGTGTTTGAAATGAGCATAAAAATCACAGAAACTGGCTAGGATGAGGTTGAAATTTCCTAAGCACTGCAGAAGTAAGTTATGACAATATGAAACATTCTAAAACACAGTTTTATGATGCAATAAAGCCGCTTCTCTGCACCTCTGAGATGCAGAGCAGCTTATCACTTCTCTTAGGGTGAAAGGTATCTCTGCCTATAGTGTTGCCAAGACCAAATAATTACTGTTTCTGTGAAACATCAAGAGCCGGTGCACAACTTGCTTAATTTCAAAATAGGCTTTTGAGTGCAGCAATGCCACAGAGAAGAGCAGAAGGACCAAAGATCCAATGGTTATTCCATATTCGCCACCAGGAAGATACAAATAGCACGGGAGTCTGCTCCAGCTTTGCTTCAGACTGCAGCACGATGCCATTCCACTAACACGGAGCTCCTTCCCTGCAAACTCAAATGCTTCCCAGTGCTCAGCTCTACTGCTCCCAACATGTACAAGGGACAGATTGCCCTTTGACAACTTGCTTATCTCCACTATTTTAAACATCATTCACAATAAAAGATTTTACAGAACTAAATTTAAAAAATATTTAGCTGAAAAAATGAAAAATTTATACAACCCAGAAGTTCCTGAAGATAAGCTCAAGAAAATTATATATGCTCACCAATGGCAAATACAAAAAAAAAAAAGTATTTGCACAAACCCTAAGTTAACCATACAAAATTCACAAGCTAAATATGTAGCTAGGTCTCACCCACATTCAACTTAGGATGTTAGTTAACAGCAAGTGGCACTTTCTCTCAAAAAACACATTAAATCAGATCTGTACATTGTTTAGAATTTGCTTGAACAAATGGAAAACCTAGTTTTGGAAACTTAGGATAGCACTGCACTAATGACAATAGTTACCATCTACCTGACTCAAAAAGCTGTAACAATTAAATACTGATGTCCAACCTGAACACCATCTGCCTTTACACTATTAGGTAAACTCATGGTTTTCCTTATGCTGTAGTCATGCATTTCAACAGATAGCATCTGTTCAGCAGTCCTTACAATTTTCAATGTCTTGGTGTAATACTCACTGTAAGACAGTCCACATAGGATTATTAAAATAAAACAAAAATTTAAAATCATTCCTAAATGAAGATAAGCAGAGGGGGCATATTGATCGTTATAAGCAAAATAATCCTCAATTAATGTTTCAAAGAGAAGTCCTCATATAAATTAAACCAACCTCCCCAGACCAACATGAAGCAGAAAGGGGCTTCTACGTGGATTAGTTCCTCAAAAAAGTGAATTTAGCAATTATACTTTATGAATCTCAAACCCATAACACAGACTCTTTGGAAGGGGAACTAATGAGTCCAACACAAAACCTAACTTAAGCTAGAAAGTGGTAACTCTCAGACAAAACAGAAGTACGAAACACAGACCTTCCTAATATCCAATAGCAAATTCGCCAACTAAATGGACATAAGATCAGAATGATAGCAAATAATTTAAATTGAAGCCGATTTAACTAAATGCACATGACTGCACTTCCCATTTCACTAATAATCCCGTATCCCTGAATTAAATCAGTAATACAGCTCAACAGTAACGAAGAGGCTAAGCGCCCCCCTGACTGACAGGGAGCCGGAGCGCTCCCCAAGCAGGGCAGTGAGCAGCAGTGCCCCAGCCCAGCGCTCATTAGCCAAGGCTGCCGCCTGCGGGCTCCTACCCACGCAGCACCGAGCCTCAGCCCGGAAGGTGCAGGGCTTTTGCATGTAAACCGTCTTCAGCTGAAAAAGTTACAAATCTAAACTACTTCATACATTACCATATCCTGGGGGTTTTTTTGGGTGACTACGGTAAAACTGTAAAACATTTTTATAGAAAGAAATCAGAAGGGTACGTCTGAACTTGCTCATGCCAACCAGGCCTGGGGAGACAATGCTGTACCATAAAAAGAAAAAAAAAAAAAAAAAGAGGAAAAAGGCATAAATGAAAAGCACAGACTATCTAAGACAGCAACAGATACACTCCAAGGATGGGACAGGACTCTCGAAGAGATGAAAAATATCTACATGCGTTTTTACTTGTTTCCTCAGTGACAGGACCTGTTTTTACACCTGGGAGTCACGGAAACACTTACCAGGCTTACACGAACATAACCCAAGTAGGCAATGAAGACAGAAATAGAAATTACACTCAGCTCTGTTAGGCAGGGGAAAAAAAAAAAAAGAGAAAGAAGTACTTTATTTGCTCCCATCAATGAAGAAAACCACCAAAACCAATTTATGCCTCTTATCTCTTTAATGAACTTCTACTGTCTCCAGCCAGCCTCCATAATCACATGGCAGTCTTGTCTCCTAACATACCGTCAGGCCTGACAGAAAGAGAATTATAGGTTAACACTCTGTATTTGGAGACAAAGCACAGTTCAAAATCAATTCTGCTATATTCAAAATTCTTACCAACAAGAAGCCAGAAACTAACTCACTTAGGCTTTCCTTGCCTCCGTAGAGTAACATAAAGCAATAGCAGATCACACACGCACAGGCACCCACACTGCAATTGTCAAAAAAGCATTCCCAAAGTATATTAAAAGCATTTTAATGCAAAGTTGCACAGCAAAGGCTGACCATGGCAAGTTTAGAGTACTTCGCCCTAATCAGCAATTTCTCAAAAACAAGGAACTCACCGCTAAGCTTCATCTTTCCTAGCAAATGAAACTGTAGCCAAATTACAGCAAAAGCCTGCAGTAAACGTTAACCCTGCTCCACTATTCCCCAGTCACCTAGGGTAACAAGCAGGTCTTTTTCAGGTGCTCCTACAAATGCTCTGATCAAAACATGATCTTGCTCCTACCTCTGAGAGTACATGGTCAAAAATCTCTTCAGGTTATAAAAATCTGGCCTGTTCTCCCCCTATCTTTTATAAATCTACTATAAATTATTACTTGTAGCACAAAGAACCACGTGAAACTAATGTCTCAGTAGAGCACCCTGCAAAGCTCTACATCACCTGTATGTCTATGTTGAACTCGCTTCATCACTGCTCTTTATGCTTCATTTGCTGATTGCTTAACCATCTACTACAGGGACACATTCCAGATACGAGGTTGAAATGAAGTTGAAATTTACCTTTCATGGTTCAATCCTTTTCAAACTCATTCTTCTGGATTATATGAAGTTCAGCATTGCCAGAACTAAACCCTATTGCACAACCACTAGAGCATGCAGCCCATTGCTTTGCCACTAGAATTAACCCTAAACATGTATGCATGCTTACATTTACCTATGTAATCTCTCTACAAGTGTCTTTGAAGATACTGTGCATGTAGGATTTGTTTAGGCTCTCAGACCTGCTCCCAACTTTCAGTTGCCAGGTCTGTGACTGTGAAAGAAAAACACTAAAAGGAAAAAAAAAAAATCAATTTAATTTAGATGGACTGTGAAATAGATGATTTTAAGTGAGATAAAGTAAACAGTACACACTTGTCAGATCAAGCTCTAACGGCAGTGATACAGGAAGCAGTTATAACAGGAAAACACATACTAGTTCTTTCTAATTCCCCCATAAACAGGGGAAACATTTCCCAGTTTGAGAATTAGAGGAGGTCTATCGTGTAACGGAGACAACATCCTCAAAGCTAGATACTCCACTTAACAGCAAGTTGCCTAACAGGAATAAGAAGTCGATGCTGAGGAAGCTGAGGTAGGAAAAACTCACCGCAAAGAGGTTGTGTATCTTGCACTGTGCTAGAAGTCAGAGGTGATAAGTAACAGAACTCTAGCCACACACACTAGGAAGTTTTAAAGGGAACACAGAAGCAGTAATACAGTAATATATAGCTGCCAAAACCACAATGATACATTAGTTTAGAGAGACCTGGGGAACATGCACTGCTGCAGATGAGTCACGGCATGATGTTGTATTAGCTGTACACTGCAAGAAAGCACCCCAACAATATCCAGACCCATCATCCCACTCATTGCCTTATAGGACACTTCAGGCTGCACCAGGAATACCTGTATTCCTCCCAAAGAACTGTGAAATCTTGATCATCTACATTTGTGCAATCTCATCTGTTCCATCCCATGAATATCACCTTTCATTTTTCCTTTATGTCCCATTCCACCCTCTCTCCTGATACTCTTAACCATTTCAGCACAAAAGCTTCAGATTCTAACAGATGACAAGAGTTCTTGTATCTCCTTGGAAGATGGTTCTTGATATGTCCAACTGTAACAATTATGTCAGCAGCAGTGAAAGAATGAGACTAAACATAATGAAAACCACCACACCCACATCCCAAGCATTCACATACTAACTGTGCATGACAGAGCAGGGTTTTCAGGCCAGAGTACCAAGAACCAAAACACAAAGCAAACTTGTGCAAGCAGCAACTTAGACCTTCTGAAAGCAGGAGACCGTATCACTGGAACTGTTAAGACAATTATCTCACTTTAACAACAGGTACAGAAATAAGTTACTTTACTGCCTCTCTCAGTATCAACAACCAAAAGCTTTTACATCCAGATTATCAATCAGTTTGAATCTGAAAAAGAAATCTGTTGCAGGAGTAGTTATGCAGGTGTGTAAGGTTAGCAAAAATCATACAGCATTGTGATTCTACAAATTATAGGTAACGGGGGAATTCTTCAGCAAGGGTACAAAACACCACAGGATTTACACCTCGGTTCACTTTTCTCCATTGCTTAGCTGCTTCACAGAGAATGACAGTTTCATGACTGCAGTGTTGTCAGAGAAAACAGAAATGGCTCTCATCACCAGGAAAGTAGTTTGGGTTATTTTGTGTACTTAAACCTCCCTCCGCCCCCAGCCCCCCCCCAAAAAAGATATTGTAAAGTATCTTTTTTTCTAAATTGGCCTTCCAATCACAACCACTCGAAAAGTACAAATCTAAAAGCAAAGACTAAACTTGAATTCTCTGATTGATAAGGCTAAATATCAAGCACTTAATGAGCAGCTAATAAAGATTTGTCTTTTAGCTTAAAAAAGAATATTAAAAATATCTCACAATGAGGATAGCTCATAGCACCCCCAAAACTACACAGTAATCACTACCATTTGTTTTACATGATACTTATGAAGCAACAGAGAAGTACTATAAGCAGGGCAGAGACAGAAAAATGGAAAGACCGCCTGCTGATTCTGAGCAACTAAAAGCATACACTAGAAACCAGCAGAAACTTTAGTGAAAATATTTCATCAACCACTACACAGGCTGCAGAGAGTTAATTTTATGTCAACAAATGTATAGCATACAGTAACCTGTTCAAGAGATCTCTACTTTAGGACAACAAAATCAATCAAAATCTAAAATTATTATAATTTTATTGTGCAGTAGAAAAGTACTTTTAAAACAACACTTAAAACAAAGTACCAGATTCTGAATTGTGATTCAGGAACCAAGAGTCAATACCTATACAATCTTAGTCATTTTCTTTATTTTCCACTTGGACGAATAAAATGTACACTGCAGCACACTTTGCTGTATCTGTATGGGGATGGCCAAATGGGTTAGGCAACACAATAACAGTAGGCAATGCCTTTGAACGCTGAAGTCTTGTATTAGTTTGTAGCACCTCATCTGCTTTTTCCACAGAAGACTAAGCATGTTTCCTTTTACATCTGTCTTCTTTTCAACATGAAGTACTAGGTAGATCAAAACATTTGTTCTTCCTTGTCTTCTTCCTTCTTCTACCCAAATTTACTGTTTCAGCAGATAGACAGTCTTAAGGATACCTCAGCAATATCCACTGGTAAACAAAACTGACAAGCGTTTAGAAAATTAACAAGTAGAAGAGGCAATAAAAACCAAAGAATTTCTTTAACAGTATTTCAAAATCTTATTTTACATATGCTTTAGAGAAATATGTAAGTTCTCTGCACAGTACATTTCAGATAGGACATATAACATGGACTATAAACATTAAGCTTCAACAGAAACTGGCAAGTCTCACCAACAAATACCATAATCATAATAATGGAGTGAGCTCTTTAAGAACTACAGGAAGGAACCCATGAAAAATACAGCATCTTTCCATCCAACAAACTTGCAGACAAATTGCACGAGATAGTAAAAAGGATGCCTGAACAAAGACTAGTCTAAAACTGCAGAAGTAAAACTGTGCATCTATAATATAACCTAGTTTCTATATGCTAAATCAAAGCCAAGCCCACTGAATTAGCAACAAAAATCCCACCCCTTGTTGCTTCTGGAATCCCATACTATAGGAGGAAAAAAGTTCCATGCTAGCATTTATTTCTAAAATAAATAAATAAAAATGTAGTGCAGATAAGCTGTTAGTGGTTTACTTTTGCTGAATGTTTGTTAATAACAGTTTTTATTTCCTCTTCACAAAAGGAAAAGTTACTGTTCATTCTTCTGGTATTTTTAAGTCATTAGTAATGTCTTTCCCGCCCCCAGCATGTTTTACAATGACTGAGGAGGGAATGCTTTGGACCTGAGCAGCCTCAAGACAATAGCAATTATCACAAAATAACAAGCTTGATCCATCAAATGCATTCAAGAAGGCTGGGCCAAAAACCATTCATTCCACAGAACCAGAAACCTATAGAGGCCAACAAATGCTAATACCACTACTGGACTCAGAAGTCAATTCCTTCTATGTCTGACTATACATGCTTGGTTCCATTTTTCAGAGAGAAAGTACTGTTAAGTGGCACACATACTGAATTCCCTTCCCAAAAACAAACACCTGATTCACAGTATTTGAGAGCTCCCAGCTCGCCCGCTTCCTCTTTTTCACAGTAGGCATTACTTGTCTGTACAGTGAGAGTTTCTTCCTCCAGGGTGCATCTCAAAGGGAGCACTCTAGTAGGTCTGCAGGCATATCTAAACTATACAGCGAGTCATGCTGCCAAGAAACCAAAACCAGTTTTAGAACCAGTAAAGCCACCATCAGCTACACTGTTTTCAGAACATGAACAAGTACCATGGTACAGCCCTACACTGATACCAGCTGGTCCACACATTTCTGTGTGGCTCAGACTAACAAAGGAGCTTCGTGTTCCCACAGGATGGTATGCAAGATTTGTTCAGAATACTGCCTACCTTCACATTGTAAAAGCAGGTACAAAAATAGATTCAGCTCTTCTGCTGGTTTCCCTCTGCCTTTTTTTAAGCTGATGCAGTTCCTGATTTTTAATCAGTATTGCTGTTATTGCAATATCGGTATATTGCCGATTCACACTGCGCTCTCTCCCCAGAAAGAGATAGTCTTTGCTGTGAAAAATTGTAGCACAGCCCTCAGTTTTCACCTTTGGATATAGCCACTCCTGAAAGCAACAAAGAGTGCTTGTACAGAAAGAATATTTTTGAAACAGATGAAAGGCAAGGAAGGAAAAAAAAAAAAAAGAAAAAAAAAAAGACGACTTCTGCATCTCCTGAACAGAGTTCAAATCAAGAACAGGGTAGAGTCTATGCAGTAAATGGGGATAAGGAATAGAATCAGAATAAGATTTTTGCAACAAGTCATAAAAATTTATTTCTATAATTAGAAGACACCATTATATCAATGTTCAGTTTCAGCTAAGTCAACTTGTAAGGCAGGTTGCATTGTTACAACTTCTAGCTAGCAACAAAAGTCTGTCTGATGCTGCTTTTCTTCCTTCTATTTTTTTTCAATCTTTCAATTAGATAGAAGACACTAGAAACAGTGCTTGACCATTTCCCTTACAAAGGCGCAAGAACTGCAAGTAAAGGTCCCACTTTATTTCCTAGAACCAGAACTTTATTCCAACATCTCTTCAATAAGTGTTGTTGACTCAAAAGCTTAGGAACATGTAGGAAACAGGCTAATCAAAACACTTCTATTTAAGTAATAGTTGTCAAAGATGCTGTGACAACAGGTAGTCTTTCACCTTAGTGGATATTTGCATATTTTGCTCAAATTTGTAACAAGTTTTACATTAAACTAACAAATTCCAGCAACAGAGGCATTGATTTAGAAATCAGCTCTTGCAAAATGTTTTTGTTATTTTTTTGCATGGTGTAAACAATGCTAGTTTAATTTCAAGGAATGTTTGAAATTTGAATTATGTTAAGCAATACTTACTAACTACTTCACTGTATAGAACAAAAAGAGATTAAATCCCTTCTTGACATTCTATCTGAACTCCCCAGATGACTTACTATAAAAAAAATAACATGCTTTCTTAAAAAGGGATTGACAAGAGATACTCAAGAAATGTTGGGAAACTTTCTATATTGGCATTTCCTCTACAGAAGGATGGACAGCATGAGCAATAAGTTATGCACTGGATGCTAAAAATCTTAACTGCCACTTTTTCAAGAGCAAGACTCTATTGTCTTTTGTCTCACTGCACACCTTTGACAAGTGAGTGACTCCATTTTCTCTGCACCCTCCTACTGGATCTTGCTGTCTGCAACTAGGATCTTCCATGAGCCTTCTTAAGGCTGAAGAAACCCAGTCTTCCCAGTCTCTCCTCATATACCGTGTGCTCCCTAACCATCTTGGTAGCCCTCCACTGGCCTCACTCCACTACATCAATCTCTCTCTTTTGCTGGGGAGCCCAAAACTGGGCCCAAGCTGAATCACTGGACACAGCACTCCAAACACTGTCTCACAAGTACCACAAAGAGCTGAAGGATCACTTTCCCACAGCAGCTGGCTACACCCTTGCTAACACAGCCCAGGATGCAGTTTGCCTTTTTTGCTACAAGAGGACGTTGCTGACTCAGGTTCAACTTCTTGTCTAACCTCAACCACAAAATCTTCTTCTGCAAAGCTGCTTTCTAATCAGTCTGCCCACCCCCACTTTTACGAATAGCTGGGGTTATGCCAACCCTAGGATTTTGCATTTGCCTTTGCTAAATGTCGTATGGTTTCTGCTAGCCCTTTTTCTAGTCTGTTAAGGTCCCTCTGAACCACAGCACGAGTTTCCAGCCTATCAACCTCTTCCCCCAGTTTGGCTTAGTCTACAAACTTGCTGAAGGTACATTACATCCTGTCTTCCAAGTCCATTAAAGACATTAAATAGATCAGTCCTAGTGTGAAACCCTGAGAGACATTATCAGTAATCCAAGCAGTAATAGAGCACTTTCATACGCACTTGTCGCCAGAAGCATCACTACATTGAGCAGAAAGGCAGTTGCCCTCTTCACCACCTCATATGCTCACATACAGCTACCATACTTGCAATACTTGCACTCAGTTCCAGCTTCATTAACAGCCTATAAAGAACATTCAACAGACGGATTTGTAAAAATTTACTTTTGCCAGAATTTGTAGCCAATATTTTTGTTCTGTTGAACAGAGGTCCTTAAATATATCAGCTTAAAAAGAAGTTACCAAATTTCACAAAGAAAAAACCACACTAATTTCTGCCTATCACCTCAGCATTGGGGTTTGTTTGCTTGATTTATTATATGTATATTCATACACACAAATAAATTAAATCAAGACATCAATTTAATAATGACCAGAAACTAGCAGTCAATTTCATATACAGTTACCAAAATTACTCTGTAGGTATTCCTGTCCCAGCTACTACAACTTTTATTCAGTTTTTAGTTCTCAGTTTCAGATTCTAGATGTAGACATTTCTACTCTAAAGTTATGAACGAAGGTATCAAAAATTTTAGGTAGTTCCTTCCTTTGCTGAACTCCATCCTTCCTACATTTCTCCCAATAAAATTCCAAAAGCACAGGACAGCCATCCAAATCTTGACAAGCCAGAAGTAGCTTCTGGAACACCATGCACTACAGAAATTAAGATAAAGAGAAGTTAAATTTAAGAAAGCCATAACAAGGCAAAACTGAGAACTCATTTGTAGTCTTACACAAACAGCTTTTTGGGCCAGTTTTTTGGACCAGAATTCCACTTGTCTGTGAAAAGAGCATTACCTACTCCAGAGTTGAACTACTAATGAAAGAATCACCTGGGTTCCCTAAAATAGTTCAGTACTTGAATAATTCAGTATCTAGTTTCTACTTAAGATAAATACAGAAAGATCAACTGCAAAAAAGGAAAATTAGATGTAACCGTTGAATGATATCATGAGATGTTCAAGCAAAGAAACAAGCATTTTGTGAAATCAGGAATAAAATACTTCTAGCAAAATATCAGGAAAGACAACTTCGCAGTCTTTCAGTACAAGCAGGATGCAAGTTTAAATGCAAGACACACTAAAACATGAATTAATGAATAAAATTTAAATTTTTATTTTGGCTAGTCTAGTCATAAGCTACACAAAAGTATTTAGATAATAATTTTCCATTGAAGCACGACATCAATCTAGTTTTCAGCTTTCCACAGCTTTTCTTTCAACTCGTTTTGCATTAAGGAGATGAAATGTGGCCAGCACAACCACAAGTTTAGGGTTTTTTGTTTAGGGTTGGGGAGAGGTGGAACAAGATGACGGGGAGTATTTTAAAGTATTTGAAGGAAAGGAGAAATAGCATTTTCAGCTTTTTTGAATGTACAAAATACAATCCTATATGATCCCACCTCCATCATACTGATTGTCCCTCCCGAAACAAAGGATCATTCACATGTAGTTCAAATCTGCTCAAGCAGCAAACACACACATCACTAAGTGACAACACACTTCCTTCCTCTCTCTCTTGGGTTTCACCAATTACAATCAGACAACCAGATAGATTCTGTCCCAGAATTAAATCTTTCTCTTCCACTCTTATGAAAACTTTTCAATTAAGTTTAGCAAGCAAAATGCCCACAAAAGGCACTGCATGACATCTGTTAGATGGCTGGCCTGTCAGGAAAACCTAACCATTTTGAAAGCACTCATCTTGTAATCATTCTGCTTAATCCCAGGAAAACACTACTTCCTCACCTTCAAATCATAAAGAGATCAAAGGGGGACTTAAAAAAAGGTAATTAAGACTAAAAGCATTTGATGACAGCTTGACAGGTCTGAACATTCAGCCAAAAAAAATGAATTATGCAACTTGTCTGATATTGTTACCTGTAATTTTGTATCCATATGCAGCCAGCTGTCCAGCCATATATTCACCATCCGAATTATTGTGAGAACACCCCCACGTACGAATCCAGATTTTCTGAGCACCAGGAATAATACTGTTAAGTAAAAAAAGAATGAAAAAGGCAAGTTAAAAGATGAACAAGCTTCCCCTTTAAGCCCACTGAACAGACTCAATTAATTGTAATTCCCCAAATATAAAATAAACAACACAAACTGTAACAACTCCAAAACAGCTAGGGAAGAACATCATGATTATGTGATTTTTGTGTAGTGGGTATTAGGTCTGGCTGCATGGAGTTAACTTTCTCCACAGAAACCCACATGGTGCTGTGTTTTGCATTTGTGACTAAAACAGTGTTGATAACACACCTGTGTTATATCTATTGCTGAACAGTGCTTGCACAGCACCAAAACCTTCTGTTTCCCACTGTGTTCCATGCTGCTCCAACCAGGCTGGAGATAGACAACACGTTTGGAGGGAACACAGACAGAATAGCTGACCCAAATTGGACAAAAGGATGATCCATACCAGATGACATCATGCTCAGCAGTAAAAACTGGGGGTTTGGTCTTTCCAAACTAGCCATTGTTATGAGACTGGTTGGGCATCAGTCTGCTTGTGGGAGGTGATGAGTGACTGCTTTTGCATCACTTGTTTTTTTTTTCCTTACTCTTCCCTTCACTTAAGCTGTCTTTATCTCAACCCACAAGTTTTCTCGCTTTTGCTCTTCCAATTCTCTCCCCCAAACTACGGGGAGGAGGGGAGAGCAGGTGGCTGGGTGCCTGCTCAGTTGTCGGCCAGGGTCAGTCCACCACAAGTGGCAAGAAAAGAGTTTAAAAATGGAGAAGGTACAAGAGCTGTAGGATAAGAAGAGATTCAGTACACTGCAGTTAAGTTTAAAAAAAAGCAACAAACAAGTAACTTTCTGAAAATTATCATGCCATTTAATAAGTGACCTTCAAGTGACTGCACTGAAATAAGGCTGCCAGCAAACAAACTGTTAGAGCTAAACTGCAACCTTTTGATAATATGGCACCCGTTGATGGTAGGTCCCTCCATACAAGCCATCTTTATAAAATCTTAACTTAAGTCTGCCACCAGCCACACCAACATCTGAAAGCTCATATCCCAATCTTTCTGGGCTACAGACGCAGCGTGGCAGATCTGCACCATGGAGCTAGCACACACAATGGTTTAAGAACCAACAAAAAATTCTGCAGGAAACTCTCACTGAAACTCCTCAGATAACTGTGCCAATGAACTAAAGATGCTAGCACAGAAATGACAAACATTCTGGAACACAATCCTTTGCCCTGCCCATATCTTTTTTTTCTCCCCCCATGCCTCTTTTTTTAAAGATACTTCCCCTAGCTAGAAATAGAAATTCGTTGATGGAAGATTAATGATCACTAAGTAGACATGTGCAACACACGTTGCACATGTACAATGTATTTAGACTTCCTACTGTCTAAACAACATACATTCAATGTGCTTTCTTGGGCCCAAAACACTAAAATACAGCCTGTTAGATAATATAGAGTACACAAATACTTAGGAGAATGGAGTGCTAGTGTGAAGTATCTATAGACCACCAGTTCAGCTGTACATACACTCCTGGCAGAATGGGGTCAATGCACTTTCACGGGGCTTCACATAAAGGTGCATTGTTATGCTTATAAAAATCTCTTTTGAGCACTAAGGAAAAAACAAAATTGAGTTTTGTGTGCATTCCAGACATACTTTACTTTCATCTTTATAATGCAGTGAAATTTTATCCACCAGCTTGAAATTAATGGGGGGAAAAAAAAAAAAACACCACAAAATCCAGATCTCTGAACTGCAGTAGAAACTAGAATCAATAACTGAGTTTACCTATAGTTTAATCAATTCCACTGCAGCAGAAAGTTGTTTCTGTTCTTATGGGAATCACAAGAAGGAAAAATGCAAAGATACGTTCCGTAGTTATTGCATACTATTTCCACGGAAATAAAACAGTAAGTTCAAAAGAAGTTTCACTATATCACTTGTACATACATACATCACTTGATGCACATACAAGAAGTACAGCCTTTGGAAATCCCCAGGTTCCAGAAACTAGGTGGAAAGACTGAAGCAAGGAAGATGTACCCTTGGTGGAAGAGGATCAGGTCAGGGAATACTTCAGCAAACTGAACATACATAAGTCGCTGGGCCCTGATGGGATGCACCCACAAGAGAGATATGGACATACCGGAGACAGTCCAACAAAGGGCCATGAAGATGATTAAAGGACTGGAGCATCTCTCATAAGAGGAGAGGCTGAGAGAGCTGGGACTGTTCAGCCTGGAGAAGAGAAGGCTCAGGGGGATCTTATCAATGTATATAAAAACCTGAAAGGAGGGGACAAAGAGGACAGAGCCAGGCTCTTTTCAGTGGTACCCAATGACAGGATCAGAGGCAACGGGCACAAACTGAAACACAGGAGTTTCCCTCTGAACATTAGGAAACACTTTTTCGCTGTGAGGGTGACTAAGCACTGGCACAGGTTGCCCATGGAGGTTGTGGAGTCTCCCTCTTTAGAGATATTCAAAAACTATCTAGGCATGGTCCTGGTCAGCTGGTTCTAGGGGGTTGAGCAGAAGGTTTGGACAAGATGACGTCCAGAGGTCCCTTCCAAACTCAACCCTTTTGTGATTCTCAGAATTTTGTTTATATTTCTCATTCCAGATGTCAAAAGGCTACTCCAGGACTGCATTTGGAAGAGCTCAGCTTCTATTTAGGTAATTAAGGTGAAGCATACAATTTTTCAGAAATGTTTTACACATAAAAGCTTAAGTAACAGGAACAATTTTTCCAGTCTGATTACTCCATTAATCAGTATCTCAGTCATAAGCAAGTTCTACAGAAAGTTTGTCTAGGACAAGAAATTTGCTTAGGATTTTTTATTCATTACCACTACATTTTATAAACACTATTTTACTCATTTTTATCTTGTATTCAGATTTTACATTATGAGATAACGAGAACTCCCACCATATTTTTAGAAGATGACGGTGCACACAAGATACAAGAAAAGCAACAAGTTAGGGCTGATGGAAGAATTTACCTGTCACTTGGGGGATCATCATCTGTCTGAATATTTTTTTGTGAATTGCGTTTTCGCACTTTTGGAAAAACATTCTTTCTTACAAACTGCCGATCATTTGGTTTCAAATCTTCTGCTGACACAATATCTTCAATATCTTCAAGCACTGCATCACAGGCAGCAGGCATCTTCAAGAAGCATTAGAGAAGACTGGTATTAGCAAGCATTTGAATACAAAACCAAGGTCTAGTATCTACTGCGAATGTTCTCGTAAAGAAAAGTCAAGATATATTTCTACATACACCTGCAATATATCATACGTATGAGGGATATTGAGCACACAAAAACAATCAACTATCTAGAGATATTTCCTGATGCCCTCTTCCCCTGAGATCTCAAACACAGGCAGGGAGAAAGCCACAAATGATATAGATTTTTTTTTTTTTTTTTAAATAAGCTGTACCTTGTCATCTTCTAATTCAAAAACCCTGCACTTCCTCTGACATGACATATCCAAGACACAAACACTCTTAATCATGTCAGGCATCATAGTGAAGTAATGAGGTTGTGTTATGTGACAGATACGCTTCCACTCACATCACAGGAGAAGAATGAAAGATACAGCATTCAAGTGCCTGCTTCAGAAGCTGTTCTGGCTCTTCTATTTGTGTGCCGAAAACAGGTGCACAGTATTTCAATATGTCTTCATAGTCCTTCTGAAAACAAACCAAACTATTCCTAGAATTCCTGATCCCACAGGCGTTTCATTTTAATTACTTCATTCATCAGGACAGCAAAATAAAAATTCCCGTCCTCAGGTCCAAGATGTTAAACATCTAGACCTAGCTAGATTAAAGTAGCTAGATTATCATCTGACTCGTATAATATAACAGAAGACCATTAAAATCTAATTATATTTGCCACAAGAAAGTAAATATATATGCATATATATCCCCCAGCAGATCTCAAGATCCAGACCAGTTTTCAGGAAAGGAAAAAATAAGAGTTATTTGCTAAAGGAGCCTATAAAAAAAAAGTTACTGCATTAATTACATGCCCCACACTGTGCTGTGTGTAATTCTTAATCAGAATAAAGTCTGATTTAACATTGGAAACTTGGTTTTGTACATGTCTCAACAGTTTACTAAGGAAATCACACAAGGGCATTTCACAGAGTTACAGGGAAAATACAACACTTTCCTAACTGACAGTGAAGAACAAAACAAACAGGGCTTTAATTTCTTTAAAATCAGATTTCAGGAACAGAAAATTCAGGCTGCTGGGGTACAAAATACTTTAAGATGTTGCAATTAAATTATTCAAGAACATAAGAAGTTAAACACCTGTGCATTTTCCCAGTGTAAGTCCTTCAGTCAATCTTGCAAAATATACTTCAAAATAAAACTTCATATAACCTGAACCATCACACATCTGCATTTAACTTAAAAAGGAATATAATGATGTCACAAAGAGGATGCATCGGACAAAGGTATTTAAGCATTTAGCGTTCTTCTAGATCAAAAATCCCAGGATCTACAAAAAACGCAGCAAAGGATGAACAACAATAAAAAGCTATGAAAAGTCTAGCAATAAAGAATATTGGGGGAGGGAGGTGACATCCCCTACACTAGTTTATACCACTAACAGTATGTACAAATAGGTAAAGTTATCAACTCAATACAAGGAAGGAAAAAAAAAAGGTTTTCACTTGTTTTTCTCTCTTCCAGAAAAATATCTGATATAATGGAGCAGCTGGCAAAACAAATAAGCTTAGTTTATTTCAGTGGTCCACAAAAGAAAGAATACAGCCAAAATAAAATTCATACCTTTTTAAGCAAGGTCTAAATCCTCTTGGATAATAATCCTGGGGAAAAAAAGAAAAAAGACGTGGCATGAACAAGCAGAACTAGCAGACAGAAACCATGAGTTCATGTTATTGTCCAACAAGCATTCGTCCTCCCTTTACAAAAATATGTTTCTTGCTCAGTTTGACCTTGTTAAGACTGGGTACACATGCTGACTGGCTGACAAGGTGGAACAGTAGCCATATTTTCCCTGTCCTTCCCTGAGCAGAGGCAGTAATCTTTTTGTCTTTCTTTTATAGAGTCTTTTTTGTCAAAGTCCAATGTATTTAAGTTCTTCCAGACCTCCTCCAGATTTCTGTCTTCAATCAGGAGTTTAAAATTTTGAATGAAAGAAGGGAAAAAGATTAACACTAAATTTTAGCTAAAGACATTCCCAACTTTTTTTTAATTGTCAACACAGTAAAGTTTTTTTAGAACAGATTACTTGATATCTGCACTAGTTCCATATGCATGCATGAGAGCTCGTCTTCACAATCAAATAAATACAGATTCCTGCAGCTACTCTGACAGATTGACTGAAATAAGAAGCAATAACAAACTTAGAAGTTAATGTATTCTTCTTATACTGTCAAGTTGTACCTACAGAACTTTGCATTTCTCTTTAAAAAATGAATGTTAGTAAATAAAAACTAATAAAAGTGTCTTTAATATCTTGACACAAACAAAACTTCCCTTGCCCCTGTCTATTTCGGTCACCCCTCCTTGATATTCTTGCGCACACCAAGAGAGTACTTCTTTCCACAGAGAAAACTTCCATCCCGGTGGAAGAGGACTGCTCTTTCCTCAGTTTACCAACAGGTGTCTCCGGTAAAGCCCCGGGCTTTTATCCCCAGGCTTATACAGAGCAGAAGAAAACTGTAGCGTTAGCGTAAAATAAGACCGACCCACCGCCCAGCTTGGTCCACCTCAGGGCCCCGGGACAACCTTGTTACATGCCCGCGG
>NW_009223923.1:0-15119 GCF_000690835.1 Fulmarus glacialis | reverse complement strand
ACCGGCCTCAAAACTGAGCCCTGGGGAAATTTAATCATAATTCTGACCAGGGAGGCTACTAGTCCACTTCCCCATTCAGGGTAAACTGTATCTGATTCACTGTGATGAGTCTCCCTGTAGCGTTTCTCCTTTGAAATGTCACTGCTTCAGTGCAAGTGATGCATCGTCTGCCCCCGAAGGGTCTAACGGTGGTGGGAAGATGACTGGTGTTTTTTGCCTGGATGACTACCTATCCTTTTGGTAGCTGTTCGCTTAAGGTTATCAGAAGGAAGGAGAGATGCAGAAGTTGTGTTGGTTCTCAGTCCTGGGAAGCTGTAGGGCAGGAAGATAAAACAGTTCCCGTTCATAAAATCATAGAAAGGTTTAGGTTGGAAGGGACTCTTAAAGATCATCTAGTCCAGCCCCCTGCCATGGGCAGGGACATGTTTTGCTAGATCAGGTTGCTCAAAGCCCCATCCCAACTGACTTTGAACACTTCCATTCAGGAGTGCTTTGCCTCAAACTTGCTTTAATGAAGTTATTGCCCAGGACACCCGATAGATATGGTGGCTGTCTTTAAAGAATTGCCTAAGAATATCTTAAATGGCTGTCCACCCCTCCATATTTGCTGAGTTTAAGAGCTTTTTCTTCTTACTATGTGGAAGTTTAGGTCATGAACAAAGTAATTTTTGCATCAGCATTTGCCAGCTGAAGGTAATGAACAAGCGTAAGCAAGTAGGTTGTGGTCGCTTAAAGAGATAGTTTATGCCATCTGAACTCCAGCATCTCTCTGTTCTACACTTAGTTTTTAACTAAAATAAATTAGTTGGAACCATCCTCTTTTTTCATCTTAGAGCCCAGCTGCTGTAGAAGATGCTGCTAGCCTCTTCAAGGGCAAGTAGAAAACAGAACTGATGATACGGAGAATTGCTTTTTCTCTTGCAGGTGGTAATTGCAGGCAGAGTTCCTTGCAGGATACTCGTTCAGAACATGAAATAGAAGATTCAGTTTAATAGTTGTGGGAACTGCTCTGTTTAATTCATGCATCTGTTTTTTTCACTCTTCATAATAAAAGCTTTGGATATTTATGTGCAGGAATATTTATTAGCAGGAATTTTACATGACTTGAAAGATGCAAGTGCAGAATTATTAATTAAAAGAATATATTGAAATACTTGGTGAAATATCACAGAGTACATGAGCCACAGCTCAGCAAGTAGGAAAGCAAAGGTTTCTTGGCTAGTAAAATGAAACGAGCTCAAGGGCAAATCTATTGAGTTTATCTTACTGCAGTGCTACTCCTTTCAGAAAATGTTGCTGTATAAAGTAATTCTAAAGGTCAGGCTGGTTTAGATGAGACTAATTGAATTAATTCTGAACCACAGCTCATTCTCTAGAAATTCAACTCTTGAGGAAGGGGAGGAAATAAACAAACATACTCCATAATTTCACCTATGGATTATTTGTATGCCATATTTATTTACAATAGCTATATTTATATATAGTATTTCCATATAGAGGACAGAACTCTGAAATACAAGGTCAGGACTAGATCCTCTTCTGGTGTAAAAATGCATAGCCGCTACATTCAGGACAGCTGTATCAACAAACAGCAGCCTATCGCAGCTTGGCCTTGGTTTCTAAATGATGTGTAGTGGCTTTGCTCTCCTATATGCTGTAAAATACTCCATTAGCTGTCATGGATTTTAGCATTGCATTTAACTTTCCAAGGACAATGGCACTCAAGGGCGAGATTTTAAGGACGGTGATTCAGGTTACCATCGCTGCTAGTGGGAAATACGGACTAAATTTCTGCAAGCCATGCTGAGGTTTATAAAACCTTCAGTAGTTGAAGTAAGCAATAGCAACTTTTTGGTTTCTATGCAGGTGGTGAGACATACCTATCTGTCCAAAGATTCATATGCAAAAAAGCAAAGTTGGTCAATTTACTGCTCTGCTATATAAAGAATACCTGAAGATTTTTTAATGAGACAACAGATGTGTGACATCTCTGTCAAAGGTAGTTAGGAGACTAGAAGAAGCATGGGAAGTATCGATTGACTGAAATGGTGTCACGGCAGCTTTACAGGTCAGGATTCCTTACAGCAAAAGAAAACAGTAGGACTTGTGGTAAAATGCCTTGTTTTCTTATGCCTCTTCCTTAAAAAGGCGTACCCCACAAAATACATACAGCTGAAACAATTTAGCACTGGTTTAAAATGTTCTGGAAGAATCCTTGAAAATACTTTTTCTGACAGCTTATTCCCAGTTGGCACATTGTTATGATTCCCCAATCCAATTTCTGGTTTTGTTTGGGTTGAATTTGGTTGGGATTTTTGGTTGGGGGTTGGTGTTTTGTCTTTAGCAATGGTCCGTGTACGCTGGGAGGCAGGCCACTTTATTTTGTGGTTATGCCAAGAGCAAACGAAGGGAAGGGTTGGGTGGCCTCGTGGTCTGTGGTACTTCAGGTACTGGCATTAGGTTCCCTGCAGAGCAGCCAGATTCCTTGGTGACTTCAGGCAAGTCCCTTAGTCTTTGCTTTGCTTAATGGTGCTTCCTTGTCTAACCTGTTCCCTGCTGTATGCCTCCCTCTCCTCCTTCTCCCTCCTTACTCCCCACCCAGAAGCTATTTAGCATCTTTTAACTTTTAAGCAGCTCAGTAGTCACACTCACTTAGGTGAGATCACTGAAGTGTGGAAGGTCAGAGTTTCCATAAGCCCTTGCTGGACCAGGACCGCAGACTGTAAACTCCCCCAAATCCTGGGATTGCTTCCTGTTATGTATGTATTGCTTTGCACTTTGGTCCTAATCACTTTTCCAGCTGCTTGTATAATATAAATAACTTTCCTGCCTATGTATTAAACACACAGAACACCCTGGAGTACTCCACGAATGCTGTCTGAAAGAGAAACCATGTTGCAGATTGATTTTTGTAGTGTGCTGGAGATTTATTTTTAAGATGGTTTCAGTTTTCGAGATGTTTCTCAATGGATTCTGCAGTCTCTCCAGCAATCTCGGAGCACCCCTAGTGAATGGTAGTATAGAAGATGGGCAAGAGAAGAGAGAACATGGATTCTGGCAGGGAAATGGAGTAAGAGTGTATGTGTGGGTAGCATACAAAAATTAGAGTAATGAGGAGGTTTGCCTGAATCACTGTTAGCTGAGAACTCCTGTATAAAGCCAAAGTTTCTGAAGGTAAAAGAAAATAAAAATTTAAAAAAAAAAACAAACCACAAAAACAAAACAACCAAACAAAAACCCTGAGGAAAATAAAGGCAGTGGAGCTGTGTGCAAGAACAGTGTTCTTGCTATTCAAGGATAGCTCATCATATCTCTGAAACTTTTAGCTACAGTTAAGCTTAGAAGTATGAACCGTGACAAGTGGATTATTATTGTTGAAAATGTCAAAGCATTGAAAAACTGACCTTAATATCCCTTCAACAATTAAATGATGAACTTCATGTTATGTGCAGACCATTTTCACTGCTGATAATTAAACACCAGTGCAATATCTATTAAAAATGCAGCACTTTCTTGCTGAGACGCTTAATGCAGACCATGACTATTGACTTCTGCCACACTCTGCTAATACCTGCAGCGTTGTTATAGCAGCAGTTCCCATTCAACTTGAAGACAAAACCGCACTTCTAATGATTGTTTTTCGTACTCTAAATTAAGGGGGAGGATTGGTCATGTGCCACACGGAAGATGGGATATGGCATTGCTTCATTTCATATGATGGCTGTGCTGCTTCCTTTTTTTCTTTTAATTTTTTGAAGGGGAGATGAGAGGAAAGGTTGTGCTTTATGAATGGAATAGCATTCTTCTGATGTGCCGAAAGTGCTTGAAAGCCTGCGCCTCTAAACCTCCTTATGGGAAGGAGAAATACTGTTGCTTTGGATTAGGTTTATGTAAACCTCAGGAGAACAGACTTGCACCTCTTTTCATTCTTTCAACAGAAGCTTTGTTTTGTTTTCCTTGCTCTTCTGCTTTCCACAACAAACTGCCGATTTTTAATTCAGAAGCTTCATTCAGACTAGGAAATAACAGAATTACATTTTTTTTCTCACTACTGGTGCCATCAAAATGAAAAAACACAGTCAAAATGAAAAAACACAGTACATTGGGCAGCAGGTGGCAGGTTGGCACCATTGGCACGTGCCATATATTGGAAACAAACGTCTGAAAACCTGAATTTGTCCAAATATAGATAAAACAAGAGAGATCACATCCTTCTCTGGTTATCCTCTGGAAGCACGAAGTGTATAGTACCTTCAAATGCAAGGGAATTTTTACCTCATTCTTGCATGTCACCTTTCCTGCTAAGACTTCTAAGTGTTTTGGCTTTAGTTTTCTTTATTTTGGTGACTTCTGGTTTTGCCTCCTTTCCTGAGAACTGCTATTGCTTTGTCTTCCCCATTCATATTCTTTTTTCTTTCTTTTTTGCTGCATGGAGACTCTCTGCTGTACAAGTGTAAGTATTTTTTTAGCTCTGCTGTTTCTGGCCTACTAGTTTACGTTTTTGTGCTCCATTTGCCTCTGTACTGCCTCGTGAGTCCCCTGGGAGACTGTAGTGCCATCCATCTGCACCTACAAATGAAATAGGCAGTGGTTCAGGGATGAGATTGGATTTTTAAAAAAGGTTCAGCTAGCGTAGCATCTGAATTTAAAGCATCCCTTGGCTTTAAGACTAAACCAAAGCAGAGTGCTGATGTCGGAGGTATAAGCACAAACGTTGCTTAGAAAGAAAATCTGTTGATCTGGTTTTATATTCAAGCGTCATCCAGCTTAATGAAAGAATGGCTTAAAAATGGGCATGAACTAGGCCTTTCTTGCGACTGGGGTGGAAAAGATGTCAGGGGCTATCTCAGTTTGGTCAGTTGTGTTTTCTTGGTTTAGTTGGATCACCTTGAGCTTTTGACTGCTGTTCTCACCTTTTTGTGCTGTCGCCCTTAATGCGTTCTCGAAGCTGAAAACCCATACATTGTTTTGCAGGAAGGAGGATTGAAGGGAGACTGGTTGGGGAGCTGAATTTCGAGAGGGAGGGGGAAGTTGTTCATTAGTTTGTTTGAAATTTTTTGAAAGGGGAGTGACAGGAGGGTCACAGAGCATCCCTGTATCTAATAGGGTTGAATATAAATTACTTTGGAGGAGAAAAACATGGAAATGAGCATATCCCTCAGTACTGAGAGTAATTTCAATTGTCTGTATAATCAAGGAATGTAGAGTATCTGAGACCCTGTTGCTAAAAGCACATTGTTTTCTAGCACTCAAACCAAAGTTATTTTAGTTGTTGTTTTCAATTCCCAACATACTAGTGTTCTCCCACAGTTGGTAATATAATTTAAGAAAACTCAAGAGAGCTCAGGTAGTTTTGTGAGGAAGGGCATCAGAAGGGAGGAATATGGAAAAGTGATCATGGGAAGAGATCCTGGGAGTTTAAAATTAGCTTGGACATATGAGAGTGTCTAAATAAGCCCTTATTTGGGAGCGTGGTGGAGATTTTCTGGCTCCCATCTTCTGCAGAGGGGTACCTTTGTGGCATCATCTCCAGAGATCTCAATGGCATAGGTGCATGCAGACTTCCAAGAGGGCCTCCCAAGACCCAGAGATGCAGTTAATCTTTTTATCTGTTCTGCCGGGCAGCCTACAGTCTGCTCACAGAAAAGTAGGCAAAACAAGGAAGAAGTTCAGGAGGTGGTCTGCTAGAAAGTTCCTGGAAGATGGGGAAGAAGTGAAGGAGGGCAGGTTGATACTAACAGCTATTCCCCTGTAAAGGCCACGAGTGAAATGTAAGGTAGGAGAGCCGTGTTGTGCTTGTGTGGCCAGAGATGGTGGGAAGGCAGAACGTGCGTGTCTGCCAAATCTGAACTGCTTCCATGAACTATGGGAAATGGGGCTCAGGCTGGGAAGAGGCAGAGATTTTTCCCTAGGAATTCAGATATCTCCTCTGGTAATGACATGTGCTCTGCTGCTGTAGCATACCGCACAGTGGCTGAGATACTAAGCTGAGATTAAGTCTAATATTTTGTAAAAAGAGCACACTGGCCTGTTTAAATTAATGCTTTGACCCATTTTGCTCTGTGTGTGATCCAGAAAGTTCACTTGGCAAGAAGCCTTTCATCTGTGCACTTCCTAAACAGGCTAGAAAACAGAAGGTTTTCAAATAAAAGTGTATGTATAGCTATTATTCATGCTGTTAAAGCAAATGGGAGGCATCTCTATCCCTCTGCCTTTATCCCCAGCAACCACGCTGCTGATGGATCATGCCAAGCTGACAGTAAGTTATAGCAGTGATCCAGAGACTGGCTTATGGTCATCAGCACAAGCTCTGCAGGGTCATCTGGGGGCGTTTTCTTGTCTCGGAAGGAAGATGAAATCAATCTGTTCCTGGCTGTCGAGGTTGTCTTGGAGCGTTTAAGTCCCTGCACAGGAACCTCAAAACTTGCGCCGTGCTGTTTTGCATTGGTGCCCTGGGCCGATGCAGCTCTCGGCTTGTCTGTCTTCATCCAGGAGCACTCTGAACCCTGGCCATGGCTGTGAAGTTACTGAGTGATCGGAGGTCTCCCATCAGCCTTGTTTTCTGTCCTCCTTTCTGATCTTCTTTAGCGCATGAGTTGCTGCATTATCCTACTAGATGTAATTTTCAGTCCAACCACCAAAAAAAGCGGCAAGCAGACCAAAATGCATGCAGATACACATTAACAAGAGAAATGGGCTACGGCTGGAAATAAAGCCAGGAGACTACTGATAGTGACTCCTAATGGAGTCCCCCAAATGCTGAGCTGCTTCAACTCTTCCTCACGTGAGGCGCGGATGCCTTTGGTTGTTTCAGGTTTGGGTGATAGATCGGCAGCTGTCGAGGTGTGCTGTTCAGAGGCTGCCCAGTGCCTACCCATTGCGCAATCCACTGCAATTTTGGCTGAAAAAGTTCAGCACCTCTCCAGCCACTTGCCATCGAATCTGTTGCATTTAATTTATTGGTAACTCTGAAAGTAATGTCTGACCTTTTGATGCAATAACACTTTGCCTGTTCATTAGTCTGCTCAGGTGCCAAGCTATGTCCTGGCTGGTCTTGAAACTATTGTATCATTTACTGATGCTTGTCAAATGTGGAAGCGGAAACCTGCAACAGCTGAAGGTATCTTTTTTCCCAGCGATGTGCATGGCAATAAAAACAGAGCTCTGTTGCCCAGACAGTGCTATCACTGCCCGCTCTGTAGTCTGCAAGTCCTTTTCTGGTCTTGAGAAGATGGGTAATAATTGTCCTGTTACAAAAATCTGTCATAATCCGGAGTATGTGAATAGTGGCATAATAATCCTCCTGACTACTTTAGATGGGAATATGAATTCAGTACATGTAAGTCTGTGCACTGAACTTTCCATACGTAAAAACTAGCAAATGTTTACCTTAATTCATGATTTGTCTGGGATATCAATGCCAACTATGTCTTTTCTGGCTCATATAAAAGTGATACTACTAAATTTGATTAACAATTCTGTTAATGAGTTCTGAGCCATTACAGCTTCTGACTGACACTCCAGATTTGAAGCCACTAGGCTTCAAGACTAGCAAGTAAATGGAAGTATATGGCTGTGACTAAAGCCGGCATGTACGACTCTACCACAAAAGGAGCCCATCTTTGCAGAAGCTGAGTCATTTTAAATTAAATCTTTAGAAAACCTGCAGGTCAACTTTTTGTTTAAAAGTCTTACAATGCTGAGCTGTGTTAAGAGGTTCAGAATTGGTGATGCATGCATTTCCTGTAGCAAAACTGTCTTTCTTGCCATGCAAACTTTCAGAAGAGTTCAGGCAAGAAAATAAGGGTAACTTGCTTCCAAAAATAACAAATTCAGGTCTTAAGTCTGGGTATTTGTGCTCTTAAGGCAACATACTCCTTTTTTCTGGGAATGTGAAGATGAGAAGAATAATAGCACATAACTTTCAGTAATGACGTTGAATGTATGCCAAGGTAACTTTCCACCTATTCTCAGTGTATCTAAAGTCCAGGGAAGTCATGTGTTTGCTGGAGATATTGCTAACACTGAAATGGTATTTTTGCTTTTTGAAGAAGGGCTGTGTGCTCCAAGACTGCATTTTCCTAGGGAAGTTTGGTGAGCTGTGTGGTGGTGTCCAGAGGCATAGATACCTGAATTTTAATCATTCCCAGTAGCATGTCACTAACAAATGAACTGAGGAAGTGTATTTTGTATCAAAAATAAAAGCCAGAGCAGGGGGGAGACTGGTATTGTCATTAACTGTGCAGTACTGGATGCAGTAATTAAGTTTTCTGTGCCTCATGATCTCAAATGCAGAGGTGAGGTTTTAATAGTTCCCTTGTTTTACAGTTGGGGATCAATGAGTTAATGCTTGGACAATTCAAATAATCATCCTGTGCCTATGGTTTTAATGGGAAGAATAAACTACCTCCCTGGTTCTGTTCAAAGTCAGTTGAAGAAAATGTCAATTTAGAAAAAATTCTGAATGTTTGATAAGGGGAGGAAAAAAACACAGTTTCTTCTGGTGTTAAACCCAATCAGATCTTGAAATGATACATAGGCTTGAAGAACTAATTTGTTGGATAGAAAGGAAAAGTTGTTCTTTGTCATTTCTTCCGTCTGGTAAAGTAATTTTTGTTTTGTTTTATGTTGATAGATGACTCCTAAATCAAAAAGGAAAAGCATCCACAGTAGAATGCTCCGGCCAGTGTCCAGAGCTTTTGGTAAGTGGGAATTTCTTTTTGCTGCTTGGCTTGCCTGAGATTCTTCTAGGTAGTTCTTGATTGAAAAGCACAGGTGACTCTCCCTCTCTCTGGGTTGCATTTGAGGCCCACACTGGTTGCTTTGTTTTGTGACTCTGCTTGTGTGTTTGGTAGTAAATATTTGCTCACAGTGCTCTGTCTGCTCACAAACATGTTGTGGCTGAGTTCTCTAAATGTGTTTATAATTACTTACCACAAAAGAGAGGAATGGCATTGTCTTTTGTTTTAAATGACATGTTAAGTCTAATTAGAAAGTTTTGATTTCTCTTAGAAATGGAATTTGATCTAGATAAAGCACTGGAAGAAGTACCTATCCATATAGAAGACCCACCATTTCCTTCCAGCAGGCCGGACAAACGAACTTCTGGATTCATTTCAGAGCTGCCATCGGAAGAAGGGAGAAAACTGGAACACTTTACAAAATTAAGGCCCAAAAGAAATAAAAAGCAGCAGCCCAGCCAAGCAGCAGTGAGTCTACATTAAAATATTGCTGGCGATGTCGTCTGTTGATTGCTTTTTGCCATGAGTCAGGTCTTGCAGTGTAATGAGGGCAACTGTTAAAGTTTTAAAAGCCATAAGCAATTACTTAATTTTTCTTCTTGGTATTCATGTTCATGTCTTTCAGTGTGCAATCCCTATTACAAGCTTTTTGTTTTGTTTGACACAGTCTAAAACCAGGATATGTTTTAACCTTTTTTAATTTGCCTTTGTTTTTTCATGGAAGCAGTTTCTGGAGGTACTTGGAGCTTTCACAGGAAATGCACAAAATATCATGAGACTTCTCAATTATATTGCAAGGGTTTGTTAAGTCTTAATCCTTTTTTCTGCCTGCATTAAGACGTGGTAACTTGGCATGAATTCTTATTTCTATCAGCTCTCAGAGGAGCTACTCTGTGACACCCAGCTTCCCACAGCTCCTTAACTAAAGATGGTGTTTGGGCCAGCAAATCTGCATAGTCACAGATCTGCTTTTCATGCTGGAGCCTGCCTTTGAAAAGCAAAACAGAAGAGCACTGTCTGTCTACGAAAGGCACTGGTGTGAACCCAAGTATATGTGTGTGGAGTTCCCACAGTTCCATTTCCCTGGCATACCACATCAATAAAGATTTATTTCTATGATGGTATGTCCTTGGGGTATGTAAGGACAAATCTGGAGGAGTTACAGAGCTATCTCACAGCAACAGAGCACAGCTGATATGATAAGTAACCCTTATCAAGGGGCAGCCATTGCTTCTCTGAGTTATGCTGCCTAGTAATGAATGCCTGTGGCCTCTTCTGCTCCCTGAGGATTGTCGGCAGAGAGGACCCTTGAAAATTTCCCTAATGTTGGGAAAGATCGTATCAGGCAGTAGAGTGCTTTTTGCACCACTTGGAAATGGAGAAAACTTCAAGCAGAGGGGATATTCAAGCCAACTTTCCATTCTCTTGCACTTTGCAGGGAAGCATAGAGGTAGCAGAAGGACGGACTGGTCTCCGCGCTGTAGTGAAAACACATCTGTGTTTACTTCTTCCAATTCCAATTCTGCAGAACGCACATGTTTTCCCAGTTGCTAAACTTGCCTCTCTTCCAAACTTATTCAGCGCATCCTGTGCCATCTGCACAGGGGTGTGGAAGGAGCCAGGGCATGGGAGGGCAAGTGCTTTGCTACCAGGCATGGAACTAAGGCATACAATATCTTGCTCTACAGAAACAAAAATCTTACTTCTTGTAGAGGAGAAGTGTTACTTCCCATGATAGTGCAGTGTTGTGGGAATGCTCATCCATATTGAATTAATTAGGAAATTAAGGGTTTATTTAATTGCTGAAATTGAAAGGAACTTTTTTACTTAAACTAATTTGTCCCTGTCTTGGTTTTATGGACCATTTAATTCCTTACTAGTTCTGACCTCATAACAAGTCTAAACAAATTTTTGAAAGACTTAAGATGTTTGCTTTGATGCTTCTGAAAATGAAGCGGTCAAATTTTGAAGGCCAGAGTCATGAGTGGGCTATGGCATTGTTTGCAGAATTGATTTGCTGCTGGTTTTGCCACTTTGAGAGTACAAGAAAGCAGTGGTTAGGAAAAGCACTTGAAATGTGAGAGGCAAAATCTTGACCTATTCTACCGCTTCAAGCAGGTCTGTTGGTTTGTTTGCTGTTCCCATTATTTCCGTTTAGTAATTTAAGGGGTCTCAGATGATCATAGCTGTACTTCTCTGGTTTTGCTGGAAAGCAGATTTGTTCTCTGTAACTGAAAAATATAAGAAAAAAAGGGAAAAATTGAGAAAAAAGGGAGAAATGTAAACTTTTAACTTGGGGTGGGTGGGTGGACAGAAGAAAGATTTATGATTTTGTCAGAGTCTTTACTGAAATGAGTGTTCAGAGGGGAAAAAAGAAAACCTCAGCACCACGCACCCCCAAGTAGCTCTGAAGCAATACAATGAAACAGTTGTTTATCGTTTAGATTTTTGTGAGATCTTAACCTCATGAGTTCTTCCATCATGTGTGAAGATTTAGTACAGCAAAGAGATGAATCTCTAATGTATGAAGGAGATTGTGATTAATCTTATTTATTTCTGCTTCCAAGCCAGTTTTTTTCCTTAATAAAGAAACATAGAAGGCTCCCTTTTAAACATGGGCTAAAAAAAAAAATAAAAATGACAAATGAAAACTTAACTTTTTTTTTTTTCCCCCTAGCATTAGGAGTGTAAAACACAAAATAAACAGAGCTCAGTCTTTTACATTAACGTTGATCACTAAAAGGCATTACAATAAACATCTATAAGAAAATCCTGTGCCTTGAGGACCTAATTAGGCCCTCAACATTTGTGTATGTCTTTAGTACATTTTTAGGAACTTGCTTTTTCAGATGCAAACTGTTTTCTTTTTTGAGGTAGATCTTCTCATTTGCTGTAGATCATTGGATTCTTGCATTACTTCCCCTTCAGGAGATGCAGTTGTCTTTGATACTTACATGTTTGTTCCTACTATATGGGGGGCTCCAGTATCAATATTAAGTGGTTTCTCATTTCTTATTTCTGTTGAAATGCATCAGCCACTTTTGGTTGACACATTTCGGTTGAAACATCAGTGTCAACTGTTTTTTGACTGAGAAGGTAAATATTTACATTGAGACAACTAGCACTGGTGTGACCAACCCAGATGTTAGTATATGCATTGCTGCCTAGTGTCAGATGTTTCAGCTAAACAAGTTCTCTACCGAAAACCCCAAAGGTGGCAGAGTTGGAAGTCTAAGAAGTCATTGTCCTTCTTAGAATAAAACTGGTTTTTATAGAAAATATGCAGTTTGACTGGCAACAAAGCAGTTGGGCTGCCCAGGTGGGCTCTTTCAGATCAGTATTTCATTGCTACAGCAAATATCAGTAAAATATTAACTATTATCTTTGATAACAAAGTAAATACTAGGCTTCTAACAAGGTTCAGCAATGGAAAGTAAAAAGTTTCAGGGATATGTCAAAGCATTAGTTCCTATGCAGTCCATTGTCCTGGCTTAATGAGGCTGGATTTGATGTTAACAGCAGCTTTTAAGAGTATCTCTTTTTCTTTTTAGAGGCATAGAAAAGAGCGTGTATTCCAGATGAAAAGGGAAGCTGGGATTACTCTGAGTTATTGTGGCAACTAGGAGATTCCTTGATTTAAATTGTTTCAAATTACAAACCCTGCTATTTTGCAGCAGACTGATTCCTGGTTGTTAAATAGTACCAAGAATACAACTGGGTTGGGTCTTGTGGAGTCCTCTGTAGTCACCTAAAAGGTTTCCATACGGCATTTAAATTGAAGAAAGTCTCTCTACTGGTAATAGAGCTTTTCCACATCAAAGCCACGTACGGGAGCTAGATCACGCAAGAAATCCTCCCAGGAGACGGCATGTTTCATCTTCAGGAGGCTGCAGAGTCACCAGCTAATCTTCACAAGGCCTTTGTGGTTGGCAGGTATTACTAAGTCAGCCTGGTTTAGATGCCTCCCGTCACCCACATTCAAAACGTGGGCATTGAAACGAAAGAAAGGGAGCAGGTTTTCCATTTTCAGACACTCAGCAAAAATCTGTGTTCGGTTCCTAAAGTGAAACACCTTATTCTGCTTTTAGAATCTCTGCTTTTGGAAGTGCTGGATTGAATGAATTATAAAAGGCTCTGTTAGCCTGCTGGAGCTCTGTTTCTAAATCTCTAAATCCAAAATCCGGAACATATGTTTTTCTCTGAACAGGGAAACAACTGGCTGTTGAAAATACTTTCTCTTCAGGTCACCACCTGATCAGGATTTAATTTTTCCTTAACTGCTTTTTTTCTTTTCTAACTGAACTAGTGCTCTATTCTACAAGCCCAAGGCATTTGATTCCTGGCCTCATGCATTGCAGTATCCAATTTGTCACTGGTGTTTTGGGTTACTTTGCGTTTGATGTAATGCGTCAACTAGCCTGACTACAGGGGGAATTCCAGTGGTGATTCCATTGTCTGCACTGAGGTTTGGTTGGCACATGCAATTTTTATAATGTCTTAACTCTTAATTATTCTCATTGAAACAAATATGCTTAGGTTATTATATACCAGAGAGAGTTTTTTCTTCTGTCAGGTGTCTGCTGGAGTGCCTCCAGAAGGGGATCAGAATGGCCTCATGGGGAGAGTGGATGAAGGCGTGGATGAATTTTTCACTAAGAAAGTGACAAAAATGGATTCAAAGTAAGTTCAAATTTAATTTTTATTTAAAATTGAATTTTAAAAAAATCCATCCTGATAGCTGGGCAAGTAGCACTTCTAAGTTGTATTTGACTTCTGTTCCCAATATCCAGGGTTGCTGTTGTCAAAGTCAAAAAATACTGTAGTAGTGAAGACATTATGAATTCAATTACCCTCCCTTAAAAATTACTACTTTGAAATAAATTGCTTTAATATACCATGTGGTGGGGGATTATTGACTAGTGTGTATTTTTATAATTCAGTTGACTTCATTTTACCCTTCAGTGGAGCTCATTAGAGCTGAAGCAGAGCTGTGTATTGGTTGAGGCACTCCTCTCCAGTGCTAGTAGTACACAGGTGTCTCTGTCGAGTAAGGACTGCTGTTGGCCACAGTGTTTTGATAGATGACAGTAGATTTATGTTGTTTTAGAAATATGTTAAAGACGTGTTTGACCAATTTGTAGTATTCCAGATTTAGGCAATACATTCATCTGAAAGATATGTCTCCTTCAGCTTTATATAAGGGTTATACAGCTTATACAATTGCTTTGTAGCTGTTTATATATTTACAGAACCATGCATCTAGATTTTCTTGCATTCATGCATGTTCGTGCACATACACACACAGAGACACACGCACAAATACATAAATAAATGAGAAAGCTGAGGCGATTTCCAGACAACTTGGAATGACCCCTTCTGTGCTGTATGTGACATCCATTAAGGAAAATGGTAGGTGTTAACTGGTAGATAGCTGTGGCAGGAAAAGCAAATGTTTTAAAGTCAGTGTGAGTTATAAATGTCTATAGTGACATGTGAAGCCATGTATGATATACTATGTGTAGTGGTAAAGTTATGATGTCTCTGAAAAATGGATTAGCCAGGTTAAGTTCAGGGTGCTCACAGACTACTGCATCCTCCTGTGCTTCCCTTGGGCGCCTGCCAGCCACTCGTTTCAGATGTCCCCGTGAACTTGCACTATCCCTGCATGCCCGTCCTTGGCCATGCCCATTGCTAAGGATCTTTGCTCCATTTGCTGCACTGATGGCGCTCTCTCCGGTTGGGGTGCTCTTATGCAGAAGCGTTATGTGCCTGGCTTTCCCCTCAGGTGTGAATACTCTGCTTGTAAGATGCCTGTAGAAAATCTTACTGGCAGGGGGGTTGTTTTGGGGGTGTTTTTTTTTTTTTTTTTTTTATGAGGATGAACATCTGCACTATAAAGGTGACCTCTCTGTGTTCCTTATTGAGGGAAGGTGGCTGTGCCAACTAGTTCCTATTTCAAGCAGGGCCCTTAAAGGACAAGATCCCCCAAAAGCTGTGTGAATCAAGTGCCTGGATCAGTTGTTCTCCTTTTACTAATGGGCAGATACAAACGGAGGTAGCGCACTCTGGAAACAGAGCAGAGTGAAATTGTATGTTGTGGCGGGATGATGCTGGCTGGATGCCAGGTGCCCACCAAAGCCGCTCTATCATGCCCCTTCTCAGCTGGACAGGGGAAAGAAAATATAACAAAAGGCTTATGGGTCGAGATAAGGACAGGGAGAGATCACTCACCAGTTACCATCACTGGCAAAACAGACTCAACTCAGGAAAATTACTTTATCACCAATCAAATCAGAGTAGGGTAATGAGAAATAAAAACTAAATCTTAAAACACCTTGCCCCCCTGCCCCGGCGCAGGGGGACAGGGAATGGGGGTTG
>NW_009223922.1:56422-56857 GCF_000690835.1 Fulmarus glacialis | reverse complement strand
GTGGCATAGCAGGTCGTTAACTTCTTCTTATCTTATCATAATTTATTTAAAATACAGAGTCTTTCCCTCTGTTTTCCTTAATCAATGGTAGAGTTCCACAGGTTACTCCACTTCCCTAGTTATTCAGGAAAGATATGCTATCAAAGTTTATTTTTTTCTGTTACATTGACCTAGCTCAAAACAGCGTAATTGTAGGACTATAAACAGCAGTTAAAACTTACAAACTCTTGAACAAGCAACTCACTGAAAGTCACTGGGACTGTTCATAATGTTTGGAAAAAACGGTTGCACAACCTGTCCTTTCTTTAATAGCCATCAGACTACAGCGGTAGAGTAAAAAAAAAATCATGTTCTAGAAGCACAACTGTCCTGGTTTTGGCTGGGATAGAGTTAATTTTCCTCCTAGTAGCTGGTATAGTGCTGTGTTTTGGATTT
>NW_009223922.1:43890-55999 GCF_000690835.1 Fulmarus glacialis | reverse complement strand
CTCCCCCCCACCCCCCCGGGGGGGAGTGAGCAAGTGGCTGCGTGGGGCTTATTTGCTGGCTGGGGTTAAACCACGACACATAACGCAAAGGGAGAGTCCCATGAGAGGTGGAGGAATCATCTCTGGGAAGACAGATCAGTTCAGTCCCTGAAAGGCAAAATGCAGTAACATTTATTCAAACAAGACTTTGATCTTTTCAGCTGAAGTGTTGTGAAGTTTTCAATTTTTTTCCTGAATATCAAAGTATTACATTACAGCCTGGTTCCCTGAACTTGGAGACTACTGAGAACTCCAGCTTACGAAGACCTGTGGGTACTGGAATTTCAA
The DNA here is from genome assembly GCF_000690835.1 of Fulmarus glacialis. Taxonomy (NCBI): domain Eukaryota; kingdom Metazoa; phylum Chordata; class Aves; order Procellariiformes; family Procellariidae; genus Fulmarus; species Fulmarus glacialis. The sequence continues at coordinate 55,672 of NW_009223922.1, read as the reverse complement.
ACCATCTGTTTGCACTTAAGTCACTCCCTGGCAAAATCCAGGAGTTCTGCATGCTCAATTGATCCTTAGCTTTATTTATTTATTGTAGCTAGCTTTTCTCAGCGAGTGTACTACATAACCATACTGAAAATATAAATTAACAATGAATATTTATGGTCTGAATTAATTATCTAGGGGTTTTCTTAAGTAACCGTAGAGAGGAAAAAAAGAAAAAAGCAAAAAAAAAAAAGAAAAAACTATGGCAGCAGTACTACATGAAATGTAGAGAGAAGCACAATTAGATGTGAGGAAGCTGCTCTCAATGGAAAAGAGGAGCCAGCCTGACCTTTCTTCTAACTTAACCTGCTCACAAGTGTCTGACTAATCTTCACTGTCTTCTGATGCCACCTTCACCGTCTTCTGATGCCACAAATACTGTGTTCCACTGGAAAGCATCTCAGTGCAATCTTTAGTCCAATTTTGCATCTGTAACAGGGCTTGTGTAGCTTTTTCTGTTTGTTGCTAGTCCATGCCTGTGGACATGCATTCATTACCATTCTTGAAGACAAAGGCAGTTGCAGGTGAATGTCAAATGGAAGAAAGGGGCTAGCTGCTAGCTTAAAAAAGTGTGCTCAAACATGCAGGGGTTTTACATAAACTGTCAAAGAAAAAGCACAGACAGCTCTCAAAACTGAAACCTAACAAAAGGAAAGACAGCATTTCTTCATGTGGAAAGCGGTTAGCAGGGAGATGGACTGTTTACAGAACCAACGTACTGCACCAAAGCACATCACAAATTTGTACAGTATTCTTAAGCAAAAATCCTCGGTTGTGGCCAGGTTGAATTGGTAACCTGACTGTTAAAAAGAACTTTTTTCGGAAGTTTGTTCCGGAAAACTCCTAAAACAATACTGATTAACTTCAGAGAGGGCAATTTATAGTAACAAAGATCCATCTGTTTTAGCGCTGCACAGCTGTACCATCAGCATCAAGTATGTTCTTCTTAAAAGCAGATACGTTACACACAGCACACAGTAAATGCTATGATGTACCTAGCTCCATGAACAGCAGTAAAAGACACCTAGAACTACATATGGGCCTTCAAACTACAGGATGTTAGGGGTTGCCATTAAGAATAATTTGATGCCAGCTGGGGCTGAAGACACATGCCTTATTTCTAACTTGTTTCAACTCTGGGGAATCATAAATTGTAGTTGAGAAATATAGAATAGAAAACAAAAAAAAGCAGCAACAAACAGCTTAGTGGAAAACAAAAGTAAAGGATCACAAATCAGAAAAACCCATAACACCTAAATGGGCAAATACTGGCATCCTAGTGAGGAATAAAATGAGAGCAGATAAAAGAAAGATCATTAATCAAACATGCACCAGCTGGGCAAAAATCTCCTTCAAATTGTAATGGAGTTAGAGGAGAAAATAAGTAGGGGACAAAGTAAAGCTTTAAATGGGAAGATGTTTATGCAGATGAACTATTGCAACAGCTAGTTTCCATCAGTTCCACCCATCCCATCTCTCCCATGTTCCATCACATCTTCTTGGGATTGAAACACTAACTTGCACAGATCTGTCATGGATATAATACAGGTGCACACTGTGAAAATATATCAAAGTCTAGCGACAGTTTTGAGAGACATTATTCCTGCAGGTCACTGCTGCAAAATGGAAAAAAAGTTTGGAAATTATTATAATAGTTGCAGAGTATTTGGAATAGCAGAATGTCTAGCTGAGAAGGGGTTATTCTGCATTGGAAAGTTTGCTGTTTCTGACACAGCCTTATAGTAAGGAAGTAAAAGTTGACATTTTCTAGGGCACGCACCATATGGATATTTGCCCTGACGCAGTCTGGCCTCTGGGTATAACTAACAAAACAAAACTATCTAAAACCACGCATGAGGAAATGGCAGAACACTATTAGCACTCCTTATCACGCTACTTTGCAAATATTGAAACAATGAGTTGGAAACACACACAGTATTTCATCAGCAAGTCTCCAAGTGAAGTAAGTGTTTAAATACTTTCTTTCCCAATTAATCTAAACCTCAGTAACAGGAAAACTGTTGCTCAGTGTCTCTTCAGCATCCTTACTTGCAGTTTTCCTTGGGCCTCTGAGCAGGAATCAGACTCTGCAGAGATGCAGAGACAGTTTACTGAATTCTCAAGGACAGACCATTCTCCCAAATTAAACAATATTCACTCTCTGTCAAAAGCTCAGCTTCAAAACTGCCAAAGCATGAGGAGAATGAGGTGCTGCTTAGACCTTTCTGTGCATGACAGGATAAAACGCAAGACTTCTCTGCCTAAAGGAATCCAGATAATGAAATAATCTTTAATCTTTGTCCCTTCAAGGCACTCTCAACACCTGTTATCCTTGATACTGTCACAGGCAAAAAAGTGTGTGAATTCATCTCAAGGCTGGTAATTATTTCAGCTAATTACTCATTTGGATGTGGGGTGATTACCAATGCTCCTTCAGGTGCAACACTGGCCACTTTTATTCTAGCTGATGTTTCACAAAGCAGGATTGTTGCTGTTTCTCCCTTCTCTGTTCTTACAGAAAGATGAACTCCCATGCTATTTAAAATCTGTACTGCAGTGAAACAGCCTGGTCAAGTGGTTAAAACCAAACCTTCAGCAATTCATTTTACAGTCAAACATTACTGACTTCATTCAACCCTATTACATGCAGCAATATCTCCGTGTTCAGTATCTTTCTGGAGGAGTATTTTTATAAAATCACCCTTTTCTCAAGCCAGAATCACCTTTACCTCTATAAATATGAACCAGATGTCTAACTAATGTGTTTTAATTTTTGACTTTTTTCTTCCTAAATCACTGGTGGTTGCAAATCACAAATACTCATGATGAACAGACAGCAAATACATGCTGGAATCAGGCATTTTGGTGCAGCTCTGCTAAGGCACAAAATGTGGGAAGTTCAGTTTTATGAGCACAAAGATGCCAAGACAGTGCCTTTTCTTTGTAACTTCAAAACTCTTTCAAAAACTCCTTTCCAGGCCCTTCTTGGGACCACATGCTAAAAACAGTCCAAGTTGTTTTCTTGGTCTGACGAAGAGCCCGGGCTGCTTCTCCTCTGCTACAAGGTATGTCTTCAATAAGTGCTTTACCTCTATCCACCTACGCAAATATCGAGCAAATGTTTCTCAGCGTTCAGCCAGGGTGAAAGTATATAGCTGTTTTAGTGTGGAGACTGCTTATTTGTCTCAACTACTAATTTTCAATTTGCAGCAGTTCAGATGAGTTGGTGATTGTTATACCCAAATAGAGTTCAGTCCAATCACAGAAGTATTTATGAAGACTACTACTCATTTCTGAAAGGTGATGTTTGGTGCTCGTCTTGAGGGAAGATTTGCTCTTTCCAAGTTCTTAAATTCTGGTGGACACAACATTGAATCCAGGCTCTGAAATGAGCGCTCATGTAGAGGAAGAGCACAAGAGTTTCCCCAGTTATCAGACTCTCTGATACTGTAGGAAAATTCACAGATCCATCCAATGCAACCACAGCAAAAGAGGATCCTCTTCCCTCACCTCATTGCCATGGAACAAGGAATCCTCTCTCTCCCCTGTCTGTGCCAGAGGAGGGCTGTGGAGTCTCCAGCACTAGAGATAATCAAAACTTGTCTGGACAAGGCCATGAGCAACCCTATCAAGCTCTGAAATCAACCCTGCTTTCAAAGGTTCCTCTCAACTTGAATTATTCTGTGGTTTATTGGAGGTATTGGTATTACTGCAGGTGCACCTGCCTTTTCTTGAGGCATTGGTATAAATAAGCCAGGCAGTTGAAGGTCACGAGCCTCTTTTTCCAGAGTGTAACTGCTGGGGGCAGGAGGGAATGGGCAGGAATACCCAGGGCCCAGGCAGGGAAACTGCTCAACAACCATCTATTATTCAATCAGCACACAGCTAACATTCAATGAAGGAAAGGCACCAGCAATAGTGGTTCCGCTCAGCTTGAATTTCCATTCATGTGTCTGTACAAACAGCAGCACAGGTCCTTCAGCACTGCTTTTCTCCACAGTAGGCCAAGCTTTTTAAAATTTATATCTCATAAAAAGAAATAAAGGAATAGTATATTCCCCATTTCTGAGAGGAACCTCCTTAAAGATTTGTTCAAAACAATAATCAAAATATTTTTTACTTGGAAAGAACAACTTTGAAATAGGAGAAAACAGATTATTTTTATTTATTTGTCTTTAGTTTGCTAAATGTTAAATTACGTAAAAACACAGTACCATAAACCAAGCATTTTAATGCACAATATAGCACATTGCTTTGATTTTCCTTTTTAACACTCACCACTCGGAGACTGCTTCAGGTTCTTAAATAATTGGGAAGACAACTTTAGCCCCTCAGAATCCAGTGGTCATTAGCAGCTAAAGATTCTAACGAGCTGCACTGCTCCAAGCAGCAGAGTGGTTTTATACTCCTAAAGAGGCAATTAATACTTCTGTATTGTTTTGTTCTCATCAGTTTGAAAATTGTCTGTGCTTTGGCAGAGGGCATTATTTATGGTCTAGTTTGCTATCAAGCAGGATTCTTTGCTGGCTGATTGATGTCTTCTGACATGTCTCATACAGAAGGGATACAATATGGGAAAGAGAAAAGTAGCAAATAGTCTGTAGGCTCTAGTTCTGCTCCCCCTAAAATAAAAGTGCTTTGAGAGTCACCAAGCAGGAGCACATTCCCTTGTCATTAGCATCAGTACTACATTCTCTACAGCACCTAATTTTGCCTGGAAGGTAAGTGTACAAAGGTGGGATTCTTTATACTTATATTTAGGCAATTAATATTATACTTGCATCACCACATATGTCTCTTCAGGACATGATCTAAAAAAAATAATCTCTGCTCTCCCCATACTTCCAGCTCACATTCTTACAACACCAGAGGAATTCCTCTTGTTTTCTGCTTACTTTCTACAGTATAGATTTACTGCCATTTGGTCCTCTGGCTATTCTACCCATAATACTCAACATGTTCATCTCACTGCTTCTAATGGTTTTCATCTTGTTCTTCATCTGTTAGCTGGTCAAACTGGAGTGAATTGTGGCCACTGCCATCAATATCCGATCCTTTCCTCAGGAAATTCTCTCCAACCTACTAGTGCCTAGAGTATTCCTAGGGACCCTCAATCTCTTCCTTTAATTGTTATCCTTATTCTGGCCCACTTTCCGCTCATCTGCCCCCTGAAGAAGTATCTTGGGACGTACAAAGGAAAGGCCTATTTATTCCTTGCCAGGAAAGGAATCTTTTCTGATCTCACAAACTACAGACATCACAGGCTTTCATTCCAGTGCCTTACTCCCTTGTTCCTTGCTTTCAATTTTTATTAATCAGCTGTGAGGATTTTCTGGAATCCAATCTCCCAGTAAAAAGCCTGCATTTTCTCTGTATCTCACCTCAGAAACTGTCCGTTTTGTCTTCTTCAGCTATCAAAGATTGCTTGGTGTCCTCAGGATTCTTTAACCTGGTCTTTCTTCAGATGTTACCTTACCCTTATTTGGTCAGAGTATTAATCAGCTTATCAAAAAAGCTTCGTTTAACAATGAGTAACTTACCATGGGGGACAGCTCAAATGTAAGGGTAAACCAAAGTGGGGCCACCTGTTTATGGAAGATGAGGTAACACCTTCCTTGCGCAATATGAAGACAAGGCTAAAGTCAGTCCTGTGGGACACCAGGAAGATGGAAGCAAGTGTACAATGCTAATCTATAGGATGTCTCAAACAGAGAAACAGTCAGTTCTCTGCTCTATAACCAACAGCTTTGTGCAGAAGCATTTCAACATTGTAGTTCAGGTGGAAATATGCCACTTTTCAAATTAATATTCTTCACTGACTGAGTGAACTGAGTGCCTGAGTTCTTATTACATCAGGTCTACAACTGCATGGTCACAGCTCCTTATACATCACACACAAAGGTGTCAAGCAAAGCATCAATAGGGGATGAGCCAGATGTGGAAAATGCATATGGATCAACTGAAGATACTCCTCTATGTATTAAAATCTGGAAAGTATGTATACACGGACACATTTCCCTTAGTTTGCTGAATAAACATGAAATTCTGCTTAGGGTTTCTTTTCTCAATAACAGAAGCCAATCTTAAAGAGAAAAAAAAACACATCAAAGAACTCATTCTAGATTGCTACACAAGATCTCAAATGAAGACTGTAATATTCGATCTGCTAAATAATATTTTTTGTGCTATAGGTTTAAAACGATGAGATTTCACAGAACTGCTTTACTGACTTCTCATGTTCTTTTCTGCTACTGTAATAATTTAGATCAAGCTGATACATGAAAAATATTTACAGCTTCTGGTATTTGTTTTTACCATCAAAGAAATTATATGACATGTATAAAAGTCCTTATATAGAAGTTATAATCCCATAGTCTCTTGAGATGACCTATAACATGCAGTTGCACAACACCACTCTTATCAGATGCTACCTCCAATCAGTTGATTTAGATACACAGAAAATACTGTAGTAATACTGCCTGAATATCTAAAGACAACTTTAAAAAGTAGATATTCTCCATTTCTTGAGCCTAGTGACAACATGTTCCTTTTCTACCTATGGTGCTGCTCCTCAGAAGCATTCTGCATCCTTTAATGTCAATGAAATACGCCCCTCAGGATATTACCTTTAGCACTTAAGTGAAATTTTACTTTTTCTTTCCAGAACTCTTTTCTTGGCTCAGCTTTTCATTGCAAAGTTTTACTCCATTTCAACTGCAGTTCAACAAAGTGGATGGATGAGAAAAATCGGGGCGTTTAAATACAAGAACAATTTTCAGCTTCCTGCTTACGACTCAGAATTGTTGATTCCAGTCCAGTTGGTTTGAGCCTACAATCCAAACTAAAATCCCAAGCAAGGCACAGGAGGATCTATAGTCCAAATGGCCCCATTCTGCCAGATGAGGAAAGCCAAAAATCATCAGACAAAATAAGAGTTTAGAAAAAATAACCTTGAAAAACAACCCTATAAAAAATACCTAGAAATCACCTAGAAAAGAGCTGAAGTGCACTCCGATACCTGGTGAGGAAGAGCAGCAGCTTACTAAACAGCATTTGTGGGACGGAGTCTATGTATTTTGCCGTGGACAGTCTCCACGACAGAGCATCTGCCCCTCCCCACCCACTCCCTCCCCCCAGTTTTGCTATACTACTGGCAGTTTCACTGGAAAGTCTAGAACTAAAGCGAATGGGGAATCAGCCTCCAGAGACAACCCTAAGAGACTGTACTGTGACACAAAGCTACACCAAGCATGTTTACTTATGCTGAAGGCTAGTAAAACTCAAGGAACTGAAAACAGCTTCCATGAAAGCTTTCTTCTGTCCCTTGCAGGAAGTCCTTTCACCTCTGAAGGACACACCACTGTCTCTCCAAGAAGGGCTGAAGCAGCAGGTAGTATGGCAAGGCATGAACTACATGCTATTCCATAGCTAAACAGTGGCTTATATCCCTCAAAATTAAAAGGAGTCTTCAAGAGATTTAAGAAACTAATGAAGTTTTTTCCCCACAAAACAAGCACCTAGGAGTACAAAAAAGGTGAAAGCAAAGGTTTCAGCTTCCTTTTAAAATGCACCACTATTCTAAAGGCCAGGTGTGTCTAACCAGGCTTGTTCTCCTAACATGGCAAAAGGCATTCTTGGAATTAGCTGAATTTTCAAATGACTACAAATGAGGTTTTTGACCCATTTTTTGGCTCATAAAAGGCTCTCAAAATCTTGAAAGCACAAGACTTCAAAAAGATAACGACAGTCATCTCAAACAGGCCTTTACTTTGGAAGTTGATCCCAGTAACCCACAGTTAAAGGCAACTGTAAACCACTGGCAGCCACAGAGCATTGGAACGTGAGGACTGTAAGCAAACACCATAAGCTCTTTCCTCATACAGCAAAGTCATAACCATACACTCATGATACCACAGAAATGGTTTAAACAACAGATATTCTACTTTCCTGCTTACGCTAGTTCTTATAGAGACACAGAGATATGTTGTGATGGTGTCAATATTTCAAAACTGTTTGCACTAACAAGCATAGTAAGATGATTTAAGCAGATATTTTCACAAATTTAATGGGGCTTTTTTTACTCAAACTGTCACACTTTCATAATTCAACTTTCAGCTTGCTGAACTCGGGTACATTTTTTCTTTTCATGTATCAATACGGTCTTTCGGTCCCTGGATATACCTATTTGTTTCCCTCACCATCTTTCACTTCAATCCCTTTTTCTTTTTCTGACCAGCATGCAAACAAAAATATTGAGCTGCTGATTAACAATGAGACAATTTATATTACTTTGCTACCTTTTATGGAATTAGTTGAACATGTAGACAAATCTAAGATCATAATTACATAGCAGCAACAGTAAAAGAGGCAGCACCTTACTTGACTGTATTAATTAGACTAGACAAATAATATTATCTAATTTACTAATATTTTGAAACCAAAGTTTGCTGTTAGTGACTGCCAAACTCATAATCCAGAAGCAAACTGCCCATTTAAAAACATCTATGTCTTATACCTTTGTAAGCCAGAATACTGAAAAACTCATGCACCGCAACTTGTTAACATGGTAACTGGTATTACAGATTGAAAATACTTCGACAGCTTTAATGTGTCCTTTTCCATTGTAATGGCTTGGTGCATAAAAATGACTGTTTTTCTCCAACACGATCCCTCAGCTCCTTACTGAAGATTTCAAGTTATTTTATGACACATGATGAAGCATCTTCCTTGTTATAATGTGACAATGGCACTACTGAGCACAACAATTTGAGTCTGAATGTGCCACTGCAAGACAGAAAAAATCTGAAGAGGCAATTCCACCTAGAACTATACAGCAAATGCGTAAGAAAGAGGAAGAAGAATAATTAAAGATGCATTAGCACAGTCTGAAAAACAATGCTCTCAACAAAAGAACCCTTGGTACGTCTGGTAAAAGGGTAACAGCACAGAGATTAGCCGAGTGAGAAATAGATGAAGAATTTGAGCGATTCTGAGGGTGTCTCTTCGAAATACTTGAGATGTAAATGTCTCTGTTCAGACAAAGTCAATTTTAAAACAATCTCACTATAAAATAAATCATTTCTGAAAAGGTTTTTAAGTCTAGGAAAAAACTTTTCCTAATTAACCAGCTCAAGTATTAAATTTGGCATGTGGAATAACCAAAAACGTATTAAGTATGACCCAGATACTTTCAAGTAAATTAACATACAACACATTAAACATCCCACACACACACTACCGCTTTTTTTTTCCCCTTACAGTGTGGTTGCTCTGAAAGTTTGGAGTGCGGTTTTGTAGCCTGTGCTGAAATTATTCATTGCCTCATACCACTTCACAACACATCACTTCTCCTGCAGCTCATAATGTTTGGTCTCAATTCCTGATCAGAAAAAATCCCAACCACAAAAATCAGCAGCTAGTGAGATTTTGATTTAATCCAAGTCACAGCCCTAATAATTAGTGTGTCTTCAGAGAGAAGCAGCTGTTTGGATCTTTTGTTTTGGCATGGACCAATCTTGGCTTACAAAGTCCCTTTAGAGAGACTGCCCTGAGGAAAATATAAGTAGAGCCATATCTGTATTTGACACATTAAACCCCATATTATGTTTCCCCTCCACCCCCAGTTCTCACGTTCCACTATTTTCCAAAACTAACCACCACATTGAATCTCCTCTGCTAAACAGACTAAGCCATTTTCTGTATTGCAAAACTGCAGGAGAACCCATATATGGCCTCATAAAAGGACCAATCCTGTAAACTTTATTCATACATTTGACAGGAGCTAACCATCACAATCACTTGTACACTGGTTCCTAACGTATTTGGTAGCAGCCTTATTATTATTTGGCAGCCCTCATTTAAGTCTCTGGACTTTCAGAAAGGAGTTTTTTTTTAACCAAGTTAACTATTTCGTCACAGTCTTAAAATGAAATTAAGAATTTTTAAAGATTCAAATTGTGAAAGACATCTGCTTTAATAACATATTCTAATGAGTTTCTATAAAGATCTAAAATACAAAATTTTGATAAAAGCACACATTTTAAATCCAATTTGAGGTTTGCAAATTGCCCACATTAAGACATCACTTGCTTTTACACGGTGTATGGACTCTTTTAGATCAGAACAAAGCACTCTCATACACGAGGGAATCATTCTATTTTAAACAGAACTCAGTATTCTTTCAGCTTTTGTAAACCTGAAAATCTTATTGCCACTCCAAATCTATACTCTACTTTGCACATAGCCACACTGAATACCCCCCTCAGTACAGGGAAGCAGAACCATGCAGATTCCCAGCCCAATTTATTAGTAAGTTCTGCATCGTTTACTTGTGTTTTCTACAGAATTAGCTTGCAAAAAGCGTGGGAGATTCCAGGAGTGATGAAACACCACAGCTATCCTGGTTCTGCTGCAATGTATGAATGCCTAGCACCCCGGTGTGTCTCACAGGGATGCCCAAAGAAGGCAATCTGAACTGATCAAGATATTCCTGAGGGAACTCTTCATTAAATCCTAGCCATTTATAACACTAACTCATTACAAGAAATAATTACCATAGCAACCACTGCACACCATGCATTTGCTAGCACAAACAACAGTGTGTCTTCTTGGGGGAGGAAATGGGAAGGAAACAAGTCAAAACAAAACTTCTAGAGAGGTTTAGCATAGTCAGTCACAATTAGATTATGTTTTCCTGTATTCTCTTTTATTTTCATCAAAAGAACGTTTCCTATATTAAGTATACTGTTTCAAACAAGCAGCAAACATTTCAGAATTTATAAGTACAACAAAGTGTTTCAACATTTCACAAGGCTTTGTACAAAAGCCCTTTGGTGCTTTTACTTAAAATAGCACTTTACATACTCCAATCCACCTGATTTCACTTAGGATGCAAAGGCAAGCTTGGCTGCTAACTGAAGACTTGAGGAACCTGGCTTTGGTATTTTTTCTTTTCCCCTCTGTATCAGAACTCCCATTTAACTCACATTTTAACCAGGAGGCCGAAGAGACATTTAGATGCCTAAGTCCCAGATACCTTAGAGGACCCAATCACAGAAAACAAAATGCAATTTCTCATCCATAAAAATGGAAGTGGCACTGCCCTAACTGCTTTATTGCAAATATACTACAGACTGTGACATGCTTACATGCGCAGAGCAGTGGAATCACACAACAGCATGATAAGGATTGATGCAGAACCAGGACCAAGTGAGTTGTACAGAAGACAGATTGGGGGAGTTCAGATCTAGACAAGACATCTTCACCAATGTGAAAAACAGAAGTAGAGATAAACTGGTAATAGCTCGGTTGCCTTAAGCTGCCTTGGCCATCATCACCAAAGATCCCTTTATGCTCCTATGGAACTCACCAAGAACTTTTCTTTTATTACCTCTGAAGGTCCAAATCTGTTTCCACTGGCCAGGATCTCAAAGGCTGCATGACCAACTGTGAAAGGCCAAACCCTAATACCTTGTGAGATATTTAAAGTGTCCAAAGAAACCTAGACAATTCTAGAAAGCCAGTTAAGCTTATATCTGCCGGTTTTAATGCCTAGTTATCTCAGAATTGGTAACAAGACCCAGGACTTGTGAGGATGGTGCTTATCATCTGCACAGAGGAGTGGAACTGCTCAACTGAACGTTGCCCAGCCAGTTCTAGAACATTCTTATACTTGACAATTATAAGGCTTGCCTAGGAAGAAATGTTAGCAAAATAACTTCGGAGGTTCTGGCCTCTGAAGGCTGGA